>NC_060174.1:14553290-14563290 GCF_021184085.1 Oncorhynchus gorbuscha
GTACCCAGTGAAAGAGAGAAGACAGAGAGATAGCAAGGAGAAAGAAGTACCCAGTGAAAGAGAGAAGACAGAGAGATAGTAAGGAGAAAGAAGTACCCAGTGAAAGAGAGAAGACGGAGAGATAGCAAGGAGAAAGAAGTACCCAGTGAGAGAGAGAAGACAGAGAGATAGCAAGGAGAAAGAAGTACCCAGTGAAAGAGAGAAGACGGAGAGATAGCAAGGAGAAAGAAGTACCCAGTGAAAGAGAGAAGACGGAGAGATAGTAAGGAGAAAGAAGTACCCAGTGAAAGAGAGAAGACGGAGAGATAGCAAGGAGAAAGAAGTACCCAGTGAAAGAGAGAAGACAGAGAGATAGTAAGGAGAAAGAAGTACCCAGTAAGAGAGAAAGGAGGGATCTTGGCCTGTTTCTTTAAACTCCTGTCAATGGAACCAGTAATCTCATCATGCTGACTCAGGACGCTGGGCTAAAGTGCCTGCAGATGAGTGTCATCTCAGAGGAGTTCAGCCTCATGTAATGCAAACCAGCTCCCAGCCCGGTGTGCTTATGAAACCACCTCTCCCTCTCTCTCTATGCCTCCCTTTATTCCCCCCTACCAATCTCTTCTCTGCCCAAACACCATCTCTCTTTACACCTCATCTCTTCACTGCCTCCCCCTCAGCATCCCCATCTCCCCCCTTGCTCTACCCATGCGTCGCCCCCTGCGTCGCCCCCTGCCTCTCTCCCTCCCTGTCTCCCCTCTACCTTCCTCTCCCCCTTCTCTCACTCTACCTATGTCTCCCTTCTACCTTCCTCTCCCCCTTCTCTCACTCTACCTATGTCTCCCTTCTACCTTCCTCTCCCCCTTCTCTCACTCTACCTATGTCTCCCTTCTACCTTCCCCTCTCCCCCTCTCACTCTACCTATGTCTCCCTTCTACCTTCCCCTCTCCCCCGTCTCACTCTACCTATGTCTCCCTTCTACCTTCCTCTCCCCCTTCTCTCACTCTACCTATGTCTCCCTTCTACCTTCCTCTCCCCCTTCTCTCACTCTACCTATGTCTCCCTTCTACCTTCCTCTCTCCCTCCTCTCACTCTACCTATGTCTCCCTTCTACCTTCCTCTCTCCCTCCTCTCACGCTACCTATGTCTCCCTTCTACCTTCATCTCTCCCTCCTCTCCTGCTCCATCCTTTACAGCTCCCTGATCATTCACCACCATTACTTATTTACATCCATACTATCATAAGCCACCTATCAGTATATTACAGTACACTATGCTATGTCAAAGTCCCAAATGGCATCCAATTCCATTTCTAGTGCACCATTTCTAGTGCACTTTTGACCAGGACCCATAGTATTCTGGTCAAAAGCAGTGCACTATATAGGGAATAGGTGCCATTTGGGACGTATCCTATGACACCTCCTCGGTGTCCTGCAGACCTCCTCTATTGCAGACACCCAAACTAACTCATAATCAGTGAAATGACTAGTACTGTGTGTGTTTTTGGTCTTGGCACGTCTTGTAATATTACTGTACCCCCAGATGCATTGATAAGTGACAGTGTTGCCTGAGACAGTTGTCTGCTTGTATTAGAATGCATCATAATTACTGTGGGAAAGTAAACTGGTCAGAGCTTCTCCCCCTACTGGTTCAACAAGGTAACGACACCCAGCCCGCCTAAATACACAACACACTGTTTATAATTATGGCAGCGCCAAAACAAACAATTTAAAAGGTGAATATTTAACTTCTGTAAAGGTGCAATCTGTAACTCATACACATTTAAGTGCAGAGGTAGTATCCCTTCAAATCAGAGAAGACAAAGACAGATTGCGCATTTAAATCCTCCGTCTAAAGATGTGCTAATGTCCTATATGAGAGAAGTGACTATAAGGCAACTATGATCATTTGTACTAGCCTCACTGTGTGTGTGTGTGTGTGTGTGTGAGTGAGTGAGTGAGTGAGTGAGTGAGTGAGTGAGTGAGTGAGTGAGTGAGTGAGTGAGTGTGTGTGTGTGTGTGAGTGAGTGAGTGAGTGAGTGAGTGAGTGAGTGAGTGAGTGTGAGTGAGTGAGTGAGTGAGTGAGTGAGTGAGTGAGTGAGTGAGTGAGTGAGTGTGTGTGTGTGTGTGTGTGTGTGAGTGAGTGAGTGAGTGAGTGAGTGAGTGAGTGTGTGTGTGTGTGGGCGTATATACATGTCTCGACTAGTCAGGAGGACAAGGGGGCGGGCTGTGTGTGTATCTGGTGTGTGAAAACAGTATTCTAGACAGGCACAGAGCAGAGCATCACGGGGTCCTCAGTGCTGTGTCTCAGGAGGCAACCGCCACTGGCTCCCATGGCAGCACTGACTCGCGGGCACTGTGCCCACAACACACCCCGTAGGTCATTGGCAATGCCTAAAACCCATTCCCTTCTTCCACGGGCACTGACCTCGCCACTGACAACCCCCCACCCACTCTCCCAAACAAGACAACTTTTCAATGAGAGAGGGAGAGGGGGTTGGAGGGTGGACACACACAGGCACCTCAATCAACCCTTCCCCCTCGTTTCCATGGCGAGCAGACTGGGAATGTTTACTATTACAGTCACATCTCTCCCTCTTGTTTCTCCCTCCATCACTCACTCTCTCCATGGGGCTAACATTGGCTACTATGGGTAACTTTTGTCCCCCGAGCCGCGGGGTGGTTTTCAAACAGGCGCTGAGGGCCGTGTGTGTGTGTGTGTGTCTGTGTGTGTGCATCTCGGGCGTTTTCATGTTTCATGCTGTAATACAGCCCCCGGCCCCCCCCCCACAGACAATATGGACAATAAAGGAAGGCAGAGGGAACATGGCTGCTCACGTAGAGTCACCCCCCTTGTAGAGTCACCCCCCTTGTAGAGTCACCCCCCTTGTAGAATCCAGTGTCTGGACCCTCGTGGAGTCCAGTGTCTGGACCTTTGTAGAGTCACCCCCCTTGTAGAGTACAGTGTCTGGACCCTTGTAGAATCCAGTGTCTGGACCCTTGTAGAATCCAGTGTTTGGACCCTTGTAGAGTCCAGTGGACGGATCCTTGTAGAGTCCAGTGTCTGGACCCTTGTAGAGTCCAGTGGACGGATCCTTGTAGAGTCCAGTGTCTGGATCCTTGTAGAGTCCAGTGTCTGGATCCTTGTAGAGTCCAGCGTCTGGACCCTTGTAGAGTCCAGTGTCTGGATCCTTGTAGAGTCCAGTGTCTGGATCCTTGTAGAGTCCAGTGGACGGATCCTTGTAGAGTCCAGTGGACGGATCCTTGTAGAGTCCAGTGTCTGGACCCTTGTAGAGTCCAGTGGACGGATCCTTGTAGAGTCCAGTGTCTGGATCCTTGTAGAGTCACCCCCCCTTGTAGAGTCCAGTGTCTGGACCCTTGTAGAGTCCAGTGGACGGATCCTTGTAGAGTCCAGTGTCTGGACCCTTGTAGAGTCCAGTGGACGGATCCTTGTAGAGTCTAGTGTCTGGACCCTTGTAGAGTCCAGTGGACGGATCCTTGTAGAGTCCAGTGTCTGGATCCTTGTAGAGTCCAGTGTCTGGACCCTTGTAGAGTCCAGTGGACGGATCCTTGTAGAGTCCAGTGTCTGGATCCTTGTAGAGTCCAGCGTCTGGACCCTTGTAGAGTCCAGTGTCTGGACCCTTGTAGGGTCCAGTGGACGGATCCTTGTAGAGTCCAGTGTCTGGACCCTTGTAGAGTCCAGTGTCTGGACCCTTGTAGAGTCCAGTGTCTGGACCCTTGTAGAGTCCAGTGTCTGGACCCTTGTAGAGTCCAGTGTCTGGATCCTTGTAGAGTCCAGTGTCTGGATCCTTGTAGAGTCCAGTGGACGGATCCTTGTAGAGTCCAGTGTCTGGATCCTTGTAGAGTCCAGTGTCTGGATCCTTGTAGAGTCCCGTGTCTGGATCCTTGTAGAGTCCAGTGTCTGGACCCTTGTAGAGTCCAGTGTCTGGACCCTTGTAGAGTCCAGTGGACGGATCCTTGTAGAGTCCAGTGTCTGGATCCTTGTAGAGTCCAGTGTCTGGACTCTTGTAGAGTCCAGTTGACGGATCCTTGTAGAGTCCAGTGTCTGGACCCTTGTAGAGTCCAGTGTCTAAATCCTTGTAGAGTCCAGTGTCTGGACCCTTGTAGAGTCCAGTGTCTGGATCCTTGTAGAGTCCCGTGTCTGGATCCTTGTAGAGTCCAGTGTCTGGACCCTTGTAGAGTCCAGTGTCTGGACCCTTGTAGAGTCCAGTGGACGGATCCTTGTAGAGTCCAGTGTCTGGATCCTTGTAGAGTCCAGTGTCTGGACTCTTGTAGAGTCCAGTTGACGGATCCTTGTAGAGTCCAGTGTCTGGACCCTTGTAGAGTCCAGTGTCTGGACCCTTGTAGAGTCCAGTGGACGGATCCTTGTAGAGTCCAGTGTCTGGACCCTTGTAGAGTCCAGTGTCTGGACCCTTGTAGAGTCCAGTGTCTGGACCCTTGTAGAGTCCAGTGGACGGATCCTTGTAGAGTCCAGTGTCTGGACCCTTATAGAGTCCAGTGTCTGGACCCTTGTAGAGTCCAGTGGACGGATCCTTGTAGAGTCCAGTGTCTGGATCCTTGTAGAGTCCAGTGTCTGGACCCTTGTAGAGTCCAGTGTCTGGACCCTTGTAGAGTCCAGTGTCTGGACCCTTGTAGAGTCCAGTGTCTGGACCCTTGTAGAGTCCAGTGGACGGATCCTTGTAGAGTCCAGTGTCTGGACCCTTATAGAGTCCAGTGTCTGGACCCTTGTAGAGTCCAGTGGACGGATCCTTGTAGAGTCCAGTGTCTGGATCCTTGTAGAGTCCAGTGTCTGGACCCTTGTAGAGTCCAGTGGACGGATCCTTGTAGAGTCCAGTGTCTGGACCCTTGTAGAGTCCAGTGTCTGGACCCTTGTAGAGTCCAGTGTCTGGACCCTTGTAGAGTCCAGTGTCTGGACCCTTGTAGAGTCCAGTGGACGGATCCTTGTAGAGTCCAGTGTCTGGACCCTTATAGAGTCCAGTGTCTGGACCCTTGTAGAGTCCAGTGGACGGATCCTTGTAGAGTCCAGTGTCTGGATCCTTGTAGAGTCCAGTGTCTGGACCCTTGTAGAGTCCAGTGGACGGATCCTTGTAGAGTCCAGTGTCTGGACCCTTGTAGAGTCCAGTGGATGGATCCTTGTAGAGTCTAGTGGACGAATCCTTGTAGAGTCCAGTGGACGGATCCTTGTAGAGTCTAGTGGACGGATCCTTGTAGAGTCCAGTGTCTGGACCCTTGTAGAGTCCAGTGTCTGGACCCTTGTAGAGTCCAGTGGACGGATCCTTGTAGAGTCCAGTGTCTGGACCCTTATAGAGTCCAGTGTCTGGACCCTTGTAGAGTCCAGTGGACGGATCCTTGTAGAGTCCAGTGTCTGGATCCTTGTAGAGTCCAGTGTCTGGACCCTTGTAGAGTCCAGTGTCTGGGCCCTTGTAGAGTCCAGTGGACGGATCCTTGTAGAGTCCAGTGGACGGATCCTTGTAGAGTCCAGTGGACGGATCCTTGTAGGTCTCTCTATGGGTGTCTGAAGAACTGAGAGGGATTGGAAGAGATCACACCAGCACCACTGCTATGGCTAGAGAGCCTAGCTCTGCTCATTTACATTGAAGTCAATGACAAGATCATTTTCTCCTTTTACAAGTGACCTAGTCCAAGAACAACATGAACAAATAGACTAAAGTTATTTATCAGATAAGACACTGTGATGACTGCAGAGCCCATGGTCCTTATGGTCATTGGACAAATCTGTCGTTCTGCCCCTGAACAGGCAGTTAACCCACTGTTCCTAGGCCGTCATTGAAAATAAGAATTTGTTCTTAACTGACTTGCCTAGTAAAATAAAGGTAAAATTAAAAATAAAAAAATTCTATAGGGTTATGCCCATGGTCCTTATGGTCATTCTATAAGTTTAGGGTTATTCCCATGGTCCTTACCAAAATGACATCCTGAATACACGTTAAAACAATGGCTCACACACCCACATGGGGATTGTGTGTGTGCTGTATGTGTGTGTTTGGAGGGGTGGTTGAGAAGCCAGCCTCGGTGACACAGGCCTCAGCGCCAGGCCACATTAATAATGCACAGAACGCCAGATCGCAAGGCCTGAGCAAACACAGATGGATAGAGGAATGGGCTGGCTTAGTGGATAACCCTGGTGGAGAGAGAGAGAGAGAGAGAGAGGGGGTGGATGGGTGGAGAGAGAGAGAAAGAGGGAGGGTGAGAAAGGGGGGAAGAGAGGGGAGAGAGGGAGACAGAGAGAAGGAGAGACAGAGAGAGATGGAGAGAAGGGGTGGGGGAGAGACAGTGAGAGACAGAGAGAGACAGAGAAGGGGGAGACAGAGAGAGACATAGAGAGGGGATGGGGAGAGAGACAGAGAGAGACAGAGAGAGACAGAGAGGGGGGGTGAGGGAGAGACAGAGAGAGGGGTGGGGGAGAGACAAAGAGAGAGAGAGAGAGAGAGAGAGAGAGAGAGAGAGAGAGAGAGAGAGAGAGAGAGAGAGAGAGAGAGACAGAGAGAGAGACAGAGAGAGGTAGTGGGGGGAGAGACAGAGAGAGACAGAGAGACAGAGAGAGACAGAGAGAGAGACAGAGAGGCACAGAGAGAGAGGCAGAGAGAGGCAGACAGAGACAGAGAGAGACAGAGAGAGACGGAGAGACAGAGAGACAGAGAGACAGAGAGAGACACAGAGACAGAGAGACAGAGAGAGACAGAGAGACAGAGAGACAGAGAGAGACAGAGAGAGCGACAGAGAGAGACAGAGACAGAGAGAGACAGAGAGAGAGAGAGACAGAGAGAGACAGAGAGACAAAGAGAGCCAGAGAGAGACAGAGACAGAGAGAGAGAGAGAGCAATACTCAATCATGAGGCATCAAAGCCAAAGGAACTGAGTAACATTAAGAAATGCTATAGATGGAAGGAATGCAGTTTGGAAACCTACCAAAAAACAATTAGGCAACAACAAATTCAATCCCTTTTAGACAATTTCCTGGGTAAAACGTTCCACTGTAATAGTGAAGGTGTAAACTTGGCAGTAGAAAATCTTAACAGTATATTTGACCTCTCAGCTTCCCTATCAAATCTAAAAATCTCAAATAGAAAACTGAAGAAAATTAACAATAATGACAAATTGTTTGATGAAGAATGCAAAAATCTAAGAAAGAAATTGAGAAACCTGTCCAACCAAAAACATAGAGACCCGGAAAACCTGAGTCTATGCCTTCACTATGGTGAATCACTAAAACAATACAGAAATACACTACGGAAAAAGAAGGAACAGCATGTCAGAAATCAGCTCAATGCAATTGAAGAATCCATAGACTCTAACCACTTCTGGAAAAATTGGAAAACAATAAACAAACAACAACACGAAGAATTATCTATCCTAAATGGAGATGTATGGGTAAACCACTTCTCCAATCTTTTTGGTTCTATAACAAAGAATAAAGAGCAAAAACATATACATGATCAAATACAGATCTTAGAATCAACTATTAAAGACTACCAGAACCCACTGGATTCTCCAATTACATTGAATGAGTTACAGGAGAAAATAAAAACCCTCCAACCCAAAAAAGCCTGTGGTGTCGATGGTATCCTCAATGAAATGATCAAATATACAGACAACAAATTCCAATTGGCTATACTAAAACTCTTTAACATCATACTTAGCTCTGGCATCTTCCCCAATATTTGGAACCAAGGACTGATCACCCCAATCCACAAAAGTGGAGACAAATTTGACCCCAATAACTACCGTGGAATATGTGTCAACAGTAACCTTGGGAAAATCCTCTGCATTATTATTAACAGCAGACTCGTACATTTCCTCAATGAAAACAATGTACTGAGCAAATGTCAAATTGGCTTTTTACCAAATTACCGTACAACAGACCATGTATTCACCCTGCACACCCTAATTGACAACCAAACAAACCAAAACAAAGGCAAAGTCTTCTCATGCTTTGTTGATTTCAAAAAAGCCTTCGACTCAATCTGGCATGAGGGTCTGCTATACAAACTGATGGAAAGTGGTGTTGGGGGTAAAACATATGACATTATAAAATCCATGTACACAAACAACAAGTGTGCGGTTAAAATGGGCAAAAAACACACACATTTCTTCACACAGGGTCGTGGGGTTAGACAGGCATGCAGCTTAAGCCCCACCCTCTTCAACATATATATCAACGAATTGGCGCGGGCACTAGAAAAGTCTGCAGCACCCGGCCTCCCCCTGCTAGAATCCGAAGTCAAATGTCTGCTGTTTGCTGATGATCTGGTGCTTCTGTCACCAACCAAGGAGGGACAGCAGCACCTAGATCTTATGCACAGATTCTGTCAGACCTGGGCCCTGACAGTAAATCTCAGTAAGACCAAAATAATGGTGTTCCAAAAAAGGTCCAGTCACCAGGACCACAAATACAAATTCCATCTAGACACTGTTGCCCTAGAGCACACAAAAAACTATACATACCTTGGCCTAAACATCAGCGCCACAGGTAACTTCCACAAAGCTGTGAACGATCTGAGAGACAAGGCAAGAAGGGCATTCTATGCCATCAAAAGAAACATAAATTTCAACATACCAATTAGGATTTGGCTAAAAATACTTGAATCAGTCATAGAGCCTTTGCCCTTTATGGTTGTGAGGTCTGGGGTCCGCTCACCAACTAAGACTTCACAAAATGGGACAAACACCAAATTGAGACTCTGCACGCAGAATTCTGCAAAAATATCCTCTGTGTACAACGTAAAACACCAAATAATGCATGCAGAGCAGAAGTAGGCCGATACCCAGTAATTATCAAAATCCAGAAAAGAGCCATTAAATTCTACAACCACCTAAAAGGAAGCGATTCACAAACCTTCCATAACAAAGCCAACACCTACAGAGAGATGAACCTGGAGAAGAGTCCCCTAAGCAAGCTGGTCCTGGGGCTCTGTTCACAAACACAAACACACCCTACAGAGCCCCAGGACAACAGCACAATTAGACCCAACCAAATCATGAGTAAACAAAAAGATAATTACTTAACACATTGGAAAGAATTAACAAAAAAACAGAGCAAACTAGAATGCTATTTGGCCCTACACAGAGAGTACACAGCGGCAGAATACCTGACCACTGTGACTGACCCAAAATTAAGGAAAGCTTCGACTATGTACAGACTCAGTGAGCATAGCCTTGCTATTGAGAAAGGCCGCCGTAGGCAGACATGGCTCTCAAGAGAAGACAGGCTATGTGCTCACTGCCCACAAAATGAGGTGGAAACTGAGCTGCACTTCCTAACCTCCTGCCCAATGTATGACCATATTAGAGATACATATTTCCCCCAGATCACACAGATCCACAAAGAATTCGAAAACAAATCCAATTTTGAAAAACTCCCATATCTACTGGGTGAAATTGCACAGTGTGCCATCACAGCAGCAAGATTTGTGACCTGTTGCCACGAGAAAAGGGCAACCAGTGAAGAACAAACACCATTGTAAATACAACCCATATTTATGCTTATTTATTTTATCTTGTGTACTTTAACTATTTGTACATTGTATATATATATATATAATATGACATTTGTAATGTCTTTACTGTTTTGAAACTTCTGTGTAATGTTTACTGTTCATTTTTGTTGTTTTTCACTTTATATATTCACTTTGTATGTTGTCTACCTCACTTGCTTTGGCAATGTTAACACATGTTTCCCATGCCAATAAAGCCCTTGAATTGAATTGAATTGAATTGAGAGAGAGGGGGGATGTGTAAATAGATAAATAAGTAATAAGTGTTCATGTTGTTTTGTTTATTTCACTTTTGTTTATTATCTACTTCACTTGCTTTGGCAATGTAAACATATGTTTCCCATGCCAATAAAGCCCCTTGAATTGAAATTGAAATGAAGTAAAAACAAACCATAAATAACAGCAGCAGCCACTCGGCTAACCCTCCTACCCCCTCCTCCTCCTCCTCCCTCCCTCCCTACCTTCCTCTCTGGCGATTATGACAAA
>NC_060174.1:14573290-14668290 GCF_021184085.1 Oncorhynchus gorbuscha
TAGTTTGCTCTGTTTTTTTGTTAATTCTTTCCAATGTGTCAAGTAATAGTATATTTTTTCTCATGATTTGGTTGGGTCTAATTGTGTTGCTGTCTTGGGGACAGAGCCCCAGGACCAGCTTGCTAAAGGGACTCTTCTCCAGGTTCATCTCTCTGTAGGTGATGGCTTTGTTATGGAAGGTTTGGGAATCGTTTCCTTTTAGGTGGTTGTAGAATTTAACGTCTCTTTTCTGCATTTTAATAACGAGAGGGATTCGGCCTAATTCTGCTCTGCATTTTTGTGTTTTACACTGAGGATATTTTTGAAGAATTCTGCATGCAGAGTTTGAATTTGGTGTTTGTCCCATTTTGTGAACTCTTAGTTGGTGAGCGGACCTTACAACCATAAAGGGCAATGGGTTCTATAACAGATTCAAGTTTTTTTTCCAGATCCTAATTATGGTATGTCGAATTTTATGTTCCTTTTGATGGCATAGAAGGCCCTTCTTGTCTTGTCTCTCAGATCTGATGTTTAGGCCGAGGTAGGTATAGGTTTTGGTGTGCTCTAGGGCAATGGTGTCCAGATGGAATTTGTATTTGTTGTCCTGACAACTGGACCTTTATTTGGAACACCATTATTGTCTTCCTGAGATTTACTGTCAGGGCCCAGGTCTGTTAGGGCCCAGGTCTGTCAGGGCCCAGGTCTGTCAGGGCCCAGGTCTGTCAGGGCCCAGGTCTGTTAGGGCCCAGGTCTGACAGGGCCCAGGTCTGTTAGGGCCCAGGTCTGTCAGGGCCCAGGTCTGTCAGGGCCCAGTTCTGTCAGGGCCCAGTTCTGTCAGGGCCCAGGTCTGTCAGGGCCCAGGTCTGTCAGGGCCCAGGTCTGTCAGGGCCCAGGTCTGACAAGGCCCAGGTCTGTTAGGGCCCAGGTCTGACAGAATCTGTGCAGAATATCTAGGTGCTGCTGTAGGCCCTCCTTGGTTGGTGACAGAAGCACCAGATCATCAGCAAGCAGTAGACATTTGACTTCGGATTCTAGTAGGGTGAGGCCGGGTGCTGCAGACTTTTCTAGTGCCCGCGCCAATTCGTTGATATATATGTTGAAGAGGGTGGGGCTTAAGCTACATCCCTGTCTCACCCCACGACCATGTGTGAAGAAATGTGTGTGTTTTATGCCAATTGTAACCGCACATTTGTTGTTTGTGTACATGGATTTTATAAAGTCGTATGTTTTACCCCCAACACCATGTTCCATCAGTTTGTATAGCCGACCCTCATACCAAATTGACTCAAAAGCTTTTTTGAACTCAACAAAGCAGGAAAAGACTGAATGGTGAATACGTAATTTGATAAAAAGCTAATTTGACATTTGCTCAGTACATTGTTTCCACTGAGGAAATGTACGAGTCTGCTGTTAATGATAATGCAGAGGATTTTCCCAAGGTTGCTGTTGACGCATATCCCACAGTAGTTATTTGGTTCAAATTTGTCTCCACTTTTGTGGAAGGTGTGTGTGTGAGCGAGAGAGATGAGAGAGAGAGAGAGAGAGAGAGAGAGAGAGAGAGAGAGAGAGAGAGAGAGAGAGAGAGAGAGAGAGAGAGAGAGAGAGAGAGAGAGAGAGAGAGAGAGAGAGAGAGAGAGAGAGAGAGAGAGAGAGAGAGAGAGAGCTTGAGAGAGAGAGAGAGAGAGAGAGAGAGAGAGAGAGAGAGAAGAGAGAGAGTGTATGTCTCAGTGTGTGAGAGTATGAGAGGGAGAGAGATTGAGAGAGAGATGGATTCAGATTAAATGGGCAAATGAAAAGTGTGGAGAGAGAAACTTGCCTGAGAGAGATTCAGTGTCTAGACACAAATGTATAAACTAGAACTGCAGACACAGAGTGTGTATGTCTCAGTGTGTGTGTGTATGGGGGGAGGGTATTGTACACAGAGAGATGGATTCAGATTAAATGGGCAAATGAAAAGTGTGGCTGGGGAAACTTGCCTGCGTATAGATTCAGTGTCTAGACACAAATGTATAAACTATCTAACTGCAGACACAGAGTCAAACCCACGCAGGCACACACACACACGGACACGCACATACATGCACACACACACCTCTTTCTCTTCAACCACTTCTCATAACTTCATATGTACAGTATTTCCCCCATGGTATTTCTGCATACTTATAACGGAGAAAGAAATCCCCCATTAATGTGTATTACTATATGTGTGGCTGCATGGACCAAAGACCAATAGGAACATAGAGTTCTATAGAGAGTGTGTTCATAGACCAAAGACCAATAGGAACACAGAGTTCTATAGAGAGTGTGTTCATAGACCAAAGACCAATAGGAACATAGAGTTCTATAGAGAGTGTGTTCATAGACCAAAGACCAATAGGAACATAGAGTTCTATAGAGAGTGTGTTCATAGACCAAAGACCAATAGGAACATAGAGTTCTATAGAGAGTGTGTTCATAGACCAAAGACCAATAGGAACACAGAGTTCTATAGAGAGTGTGTGCATGGACCAAAGACCAATAGGAACACAGAGTTCTATAGAGAGTGTGTGCATGGACCAAAGACCAATAGGAACATAGAGTTCTATAGAGAGTGTGTGCATGGACCAAAGACCAATAGGAACATAGAGTTCTATAGAGAGTGTGTGCATGGACCAAAGACCAATAGGAACATAGAGTTCTATAGAGAGTGTGTTCATGGACCAAAGACCAATAGGAACATAGAGTTCTATAGAGAGTGTGTTCATAGACCAAAGACCAATAGGAACACAGAGTTCTATAGAGAGTGTGTTCATAGACCAAAGACCAATAGGAACATAGAGTTCTATAGAGAGTGTGTGCATGGACCAAAGACCAATAGGAACATAGAGTTCTATAGAGAGTGTGTTCATAGACCAAAGACCAATAGGAACATAGAGTTCTATAGAGGGAGAAATAAAACTACTGAAGAATCTAAACAGAAGCATCAAAAAGGGGCTGAGAGGCATCGAACGAGGAGGAAAACGGGTTGGTACTGTAAAATGTTTGAGGTATGTACTGTAAAAGGGGTATTAACTGTCAAATTGGTATGTACTGTAAAAGGGGTATTTATTGTAAAAGGGGTATTTACTGTAAAAGTGGTATGTACTGTAAAAGGGGTATTTACTGTAAAAGTGGTATGTACTGTAAAAGGGGTATTTACTGTAAAAGGGGAATTTACTGTAAAAGGGGTATTTACTGTAAAAGTGGTATGTACTGTAAAAGTGGTATTTACTGTAAAAGGGGAATTTACTGTAAAAGGGGTATTTACTGTAAAAGTGGTATGTACTGTAAAAGTGGTATGTACTGTAAAAGGCTCCTTCCTTGTTCTTACATTAAGGAAGCCCACCTGTCCTCCCTGCTGGCCTGAGTCGGGGCAGACAAGTTGGACAAACTCCTTGAGGCTCTCCTGGGGGTGGTAACGGATGGCCGGGTGGGAGAAGTAGGAGCCGGGCTGCTGGATGATGGGCGACGTGGGGAAGTGGAGGCTCGACGGCGTGGCGTGGGGACTCGCTGTGGGCGGAGTGGGAGGGAGGGGTGGATAGAGACAGTTTATTATGTCAATAAAGCATGTTGAATTTGAAGGAGAGAGAGAGAGAGAGGGGAGAGAGAGAGAGAGAGAGAGAGAGAGAGAGAGAGAGAGAGAGAGAGAGAGAGAGAGAGAGAGAGAGAGAGAGAGAGAGAGAGAGAGAGAGAGAGAGAGAGAGAGAGAGAGAGAGAGAGAGAGAGAGAGAGAGAGAGAGAGAGAGAGACAGAGAGAGAGAGAGAGAGAGAGAGAGAGAGACAGAGACAGAGAGAGAGAGAGAGAGAGAGAGAGAGAGAGAGAGAGAGAGAGAGAGAGAGAGAGAGAGAGAGAGAGAGAGAGAGAGAGAGAGAGAAGGTGATCATACATGGTGGGGCTACATGCAAATATATGGACCCCCCCCACGCTCACACACACACACAAATTCTTAAACAAACAAACATTGAAACACAAACACACATGGTGACAGACAGTATGACAGGCCTATGGTGACATGGTGGTGACAGAGGGCAGGTGGCCCACAGTGCAGATGACAAGATGCCCCCGGTCCATAATGCACCTCACTGTCAATCAGAATGGGGGCGGGCCCTCCGTGACAACCAAAGTTTACAAGAGTCCGCTTTCCTTCACACAAAAATATTAGCCCTTGACTTGACACCTGCAAACGTGGTGTTTGTCAAAATGAGATATACATTTACTGTACATTAGTGACATTAGTGACATTAGTGACATTAGCATCTGACGTCTGCTCCACCCACAACCACAAGGCTCTCCAGAGGGTAGTGAGTTCTGCTCCACCCACAACCACAAGGCTCTCCAGAGGGTAGTGACGTCTGCTCCACCCACAACCACAAGGCTCTCCAGAGGGTAGTGAGGTCTGCTCCACCCACAACCACAAGGCTCTCCAGAGGGTAGTGAGGTCTGCTCCACCCACAACCACAAGGCTCTCCAGAGGGTAGTGACGTCTGCTCCACCCACAACCACAAGGCTCTCCAGAGGGTAGTGAGGTCTGCTCCACCCACAACCACAAGGCTCTCCAGAGGGTAGTGACGTCTGCTCCACCCACAACCACAAGGCTCTCCAGAGGGTAGTGAGGTCTGCTCCACCCACAACCACAAGGCTCTCCAGAGGGTAGTGACGTCTGCTCCACCCACAACCACAAGGCTCTCCAGAGGGTAGTGAGGTCTGCTCCACCCACAACCACAAGGCTATCCAGAGGGTAGTGAGGTCTGCTCCACCCACAACCACAAGGCTCTCCAGAGGGTAGTGAGGTCTGCACAACGCATCACCGGGGGCAAACAACCTGCCCTCCAGGACACCTACAGCACCCGATGTCACAGGAAGGCCATAAAGATCATCAAGGACAACAACCACCCGAGCCTGTTCACCCCGCTACCATCCAGAAGGTGAGGTCAGTACAGGTGCATCAAAGCTGAAACTGAAAAACAGCTTCTATCTCAAGGCCATCAGACTGTTAAACAGCCACCACTAACATTGAGTGCCTGCTGCCAACATACAGACTCAACTCCAGCCACTTTAAAAATGGAAAAATTGATGTAATCAATTTATCACTAGTCACTTTATATAATGCTTACATACGCTACATTACTCATCTCATATGTAAATACTGTACTCTATACCATCTACTGCATCTTGCCATCTTGATGTAATGTATCACTTGCCACTTTAAACAATGCCACTTTATATAATGTTTTCATATCCTACATTACTCATCTCATATGTATATACGGTACTCTCCTGCATCTTGCCATCTTGATGTAATGTATCACTTGCCACTTTAAACAATGCCACTTTATATAATGTTTTCATATCCTACATTACTCATCTCATATGTATAAACTGTACTCTATACCATCTACTGCATCTTGTTTTCATATCCTACATTACTCATCTCATATGTAAATACTGTACTCTATACCATCTACTGCATCTTGCCATCTTGATGTAATGTATCACTTGCCACTTTAAACAATGCCACTTTATATAATGTTTTCATATCCTACATTACTCATCTCATATGTATATACGGTACTCTCCTGCATCTTGCCATCTTGATGTAATGTATCACTTGCCACTTTAAACAATGCCACTTTATATAATGTTTTCATATCCTACATTACTCATCTCATATGTATAAACTGTACTCTATACCATCTACTGCATCTTGCCTATGCCGTTCGGGCATCACTCATTCATATATCTTTATGTACATATTCGTATTCATTCCTTTACACTTGTGTGTATACGGTAGTTGTTGTGAAATTGTTAGATATATTACTTGTTAGATATTACTGCATGGTCGGAACTAGAAGCAAAAGCATTTCGCAACACTCGCATTCACATCTGCTAACCATGTGTATGTGACAAATACATTTTGATTTGATTTCAACAGGAATCTTATAATAATAATATATGCCATTTAGCAGACACTTTTATCCAAAGCGACTTACAGTCATGTGTGCATACATTCTACGTATGGGTGGTCCCGGGGATCGAACCCACTACCCTGGCGTTACAAGCGCCATGCTCTACCAACTGAGCTACAGAAGGACCACACACACACATGACTGTGAGACCAGTGAGTTGAGAAGTGTTGAGGCCAAATGTAGGCATTTAGGGTCTGTTTGTTTTGACTGCAGTCACCAATGATACAACTAACTATTTAAACCCTGAAAGATTCAAACCTGTGTGTGTGTGTGTGTGTGTGTGTGTGTGTGTGTGTGTGTGTGTGTGTGTGTGTGTGTGTGTGTGTGTGTGTGTGTGTGTGTGTGTGTGTGTGTGTGTGTGTGTGTGTGTGTGTGTGTGTGTGTGTGTGTGTGTGTGTGTGTGTGTGTGTGTATGTGTGTGTGTGTGTGAGAGAGAGAGAGTGTGTGTGTGTGTGAGAGAGAGTGTGTGTGTGTGTGTGTGTGTGTGTCAACGCAAGTACTTGTGTTTGCGCACTCCTCTGTACACGTGTGTGTGTGTGTGTGTGTGTGTGTGTGTGTGTGTGTGTGTGTGTGTGTGTGTGTGTGTGTGTGTGTGTGTGTGTGTGTGTGTGTGTGTGTGTGTGTGTGTGTGTGTGTGTGTGTGTGTGTGTGTGTGTGTGTGTGTGTTGAATGACCCGACCTGAGCATGTCTGCAGCACAGCACTGTCCTCCTGCACCACATGGTATCCCAGGGTAACAGACTCAATGGAGCGAGGCTGATCAACTATTTCATTGTAACCGGCACAATCTAATTAGGCTGCTCTTAATAGAGGTAACATTACTTTATTGGTTATTAGTATAATGCCTGGCTGGGACGTGCGACAGGGAGAAAAAGAGAGAGAGAGAGCGAGAAATTTAGAGAGGGGAGAGAGAGGGTGAGGGAAGGAGAGAGAAAGAGGGGGAGAGAGGGGGAGAGAGAGAGAGATGGTGAGCTCAGAATGAGAGAGAAGCAGCGAGACAGAGATGGTGAGCTCAGAATGAGAGAGAAGCAGAGAGAGACAGAGAGAGATGGTGAGCTCAGAATGAGAGAGAAGCAGCGAGACAGAGATGGTGAGCTCAGAATGAGAGAGAAGCAGAGAAAGAGAGAGAGAGATGGTGAGTTCAGAATGAGAGAGAAGCAGAGAGAGAGTGAGAGAGATGGTGAGCTCAGAATGAGAGAAAAGCAAAGAGAGAGATGGTGAGCTCAGAATGAGAGAGAAGCAGCGAGACAGAGATGGTGATCTCAGAATGAGAGAGAAGCTGAGAGAGAGATGTGAGCTCCGAATGAGAGAGAAGCAGAGAGAGAGATAGATGGTAAGCTCAGAATGAGAGAGAAGCAGAGAGAGAGAAAGAGAGAGATGATGAGCTCAGAATGAGAGAGAAGCAGAGAGAGAGAGATGGTGAGCTCAGAATGAGAGAGAAGCAGAGAGAGAGAAAGAGAGAGATGGTGAGCTCAGAATGAGAGAGAAGCAGAGAGAGAGATGGTGAGCTCAGAATGAGAGAGAAGCAGAGAGAGAGAGATGATGAGCTCAGAATGAGAGAAGCAGAGAGCGAGAGAGAGATGATGAGCTCAGAATGAGAGAGAAGCAGAGAGAGAGAAAGAGAGAGATGGTGAGCTCAGAATGAGAGAGAAGCAGAGAGAGAGAGATGATGAGCTCAGAATGAGAGAAGCAGAGAGCGAGAGAGAGAGAGATGATGAGCTCAGAATGAGAGAGAAGCAGAGAGAGAGATGGTGAGCTCAGAATGAGAGAGAAGCAGAGAGAGAGAGATGATGAGCTCAGAATGAGAGAGAAGCAGAGAGAGAGATGGTGAGCTCAGAATGAGAGAGAAGCAGAGAGAGAGAGATGGTGAGCTCAGAATGAGAGAGAAGCAGAGAGAGAGAGATGGTGAGCTCAGAATGAGAGAGAAGCAGAGAGAGAGAGATGGTGAGCTCAGAATGAGAGAAGCAGAGAGCGAGAGAGAGAGAGATGGTGAGCTCAGAATGAGAGAGAAGCAGAGAGAGAGAGATGGTGAGCTCAGAATGAGAGAGAAGCAGAGAGAGAGAGAGATGGTGAGCTCAGAATGAGAGAGAAGCAGAGAGAGAGATGGTGAGCTCAGAATGAGAGAGAAGCAGAGAGAGAGATGGTGAGCTCAGAATGAGAGAAGCAGAGAGCGAGAGAGAGAGAGAAAGAGAGAGATGGTGAGCTCAGAATGAGAGAAGCAGAGAGCGAGAGAGAGAGAGATGATGAGCTCAGAATGAGAGAGAAGCAGAGAGAGAGATGGTGAGCTCAGAATGAGAGAGAAGCAGAGAGAGAGAGATGATGAGCTCAGAATGAGAGAGAAGCAGAGAGAGAGATGGTGAGCTCAGAATGAGAGAGAAGCAGAGAGAGAGAGATGGTGAGCTCAGAATGAGAGAGAAGCAGAGAGAGAGATGGTGAGCTCAGAATGAGAGAGAAGCAGAGAGAGAGAGATGGTGAGCTCAGAATGAGAGAAGCAGAGAGCGAGAGAGAGAGAGATGGTGAGCTCAGAATGAGAGAGAAGCAGAGAGAGAGAGATGGTGAGCTCAGAATGAGAGAGAAGCAGAGAGAGAGAGAGATGGTGAGCTCAGAATGAGAGAGAAGCAGAGAGAGAGATGGTGAGCTCAGAATGAGAGAGAAGCAGAGAGAGAGATGGTGAGCTCAGAATGAGAGAGAAGCAGAGAGAGAGATGGTGAGCTCAGAATGAGAGAGAAGCAGAGAGAGAGATGGTGAGCTCAGAATGAGAGAGAAGCAGAGAGAGAGATGGTGAGCTCAGAATGAGAGAAGCAGAGAGCGAGAGAGAGAGAGAAAGAGAGAGATGGTGAGCTCAGAATGAGAGAGAAGCAGAGAGAGAGAGATGATGAGCTCAGAATGAGAGAAGCAGAGAGCGAGAGAGAGAGAGATGATGAGCTCAGAATGAGAGAGAAGCAGAGAGAGAGAAAGAGAGAGATGGTGAGCTCAGAATGAGAGAGAAGCAGAGAGAGAGAGATGATGAGCTCAGAATGAGAGAAGCAGAGAGCGAGAGAGAGAGAGATGATGAGCTCAGAATGAGAGAGAAGCAGAGAGAGAGATGGTGAGCTCAGAATGAGAGAGAAGCAGAGAGAGAGAGATGATGAGCTCAGAATGAGAGAGAAGCAGAGAGAGAGATGGTGAGCTCAGAATGAGAGAGAAGCAGAGAGAGAGAGATGGTGAGCTCAGAATGAGAGAGAAGCAGAGAGAGAGAGATGGTGAGCTCAGAATGAGAGAGAAGCAGAGAGAGAGAGATGGTGAGCTCAGAATGAGAGAAGCAGAGAGCGAGAGAGAGAGAGATGGTGAGCTCAGAATGAGAGAGAAGCAGAGAGAGAGAGATGGTGAGCTCAGAATGAGAGAGAAGCAGAGAGAGAGAGAGAGATGGTGAGCTCAGAATGAGAGAGAAGCAGAGAGAGAGATGGTGAGCTCAGAATGAGAGAGAAGCAGAGAGAGAGATGGTGAGCTCAGAATGAGAGAGAAGCAGAGAGAGAGATGGTGAGCTCAGAATGAGAGAAGCAGAGAGCGAGAGAGAGAGAGAGAGAGAGAGAGAGATGGTGAGCTGAAACCACATAAACATTATCAAAGCCCCAGCTCCCTGCTGCAGTAATTCACTTAACTTTGCTGTGATTTATGGCTCTATCAATAGAGGCTGACTGGAAACTAGGGCACGATCCTCTATCGCCATGCCGCTATATGGCCATTGTATTTACAGTAATAATAGAATGAACCACGGCTCTCTCTGCATATGTCCCAGATGGCAACCTGTTTCCTATATAATGCACTACACAAAGCCTCAACAGAGTCTGGAAACTGGCCCTGGTCAAATGTAGTGCAACACTTACAGCCTCAATAAAGTCTGACTGGAAACTATTTAGGATAGTGTGCCATTTAGGATGCAACCTCCCTGTGCCCTTCCTCAATTGCTTTCCAGCCTGAGACAGGGCGGGACAGAGAGAGGCACCTCCTTTTTGGCTCTGTCTTTTCATGTCCCTTTTGTATGGCGGGATGGAATGGACTTTTGGACACACACACACACACACACACACACACACACACACACACACACACACACACACACACACACACACACACACACACACACACACACACACACACACACACACACACACACACACACACACACACACACACACACACACACACACACACACACACACAGGAGTGGAGTGTCCAGACTCCTCTACTGGATAATTACTGTGTTTGCTGAGGCATTGCTGCAGTGGCTGCAGGCAGGACAGAGAACCACACTGACCTCACAGAGACAGACACACCCTTTCCCAGTCACTCCTCCTCCCGCTCTGTCACCCCCTCTCTCTCTCGGTCACCCTCTCTCTCTCTCTCGCTCTCTCTCTCTCTGTCAACCTCTCTCTCTCTCTCTCTCTCTCTCTCTCTCTCTCTCTCTCTCTCTCTCTCTCTCTCTCTCTCTCTCTCTCTCTCTCTCTCTCTCTCTCTCTCTCTCTCTCTCTCTCTCTCTCTCTCTCTCTCTCTCTCTCTCTCTCTCTCTCTCTCTCTCTCTGTCAACCTCTCTCTCTCTCTCTCTCTCTCTCTCTCTCTCACCCTCTCTGTCACCCTCTCTCTCTCTCTCTCTCTCTCTCTCTCTCTCTCTCTCTCTCTCTCTGTCACCCTCTCTCTCTCCCTGTTAACCTCTCCCTCTCTCCCTCTCTCTCTCTCTGTCACCCTCTCTCTCTCTGTCACCCTCTCTATCTCTCTGTCACCCTCTCTCTCTCTGTCACCCTCTCTCTCTCTATCTCTCTCTCCCTCTCTCTCTCTCTGTCACCCTCTCTCTATCTCTCTCTCTATATCTCTCTCTCTCTCTCTCTCTCTGTCACCCTCTCTCTCTCTCTCTGTTAACCTCTCCCTCTCTCTCTCTCTGTAACCCTCTCTCTCTCTCTCTCTCACCCTCTCTCTCTCTCTGTCACCCTCTCTATCTCTCTGTCACCCTCTCTCTCTCTGTCACCCTCTCTCTCTCTATCTCTCTCTCCCTCTCTCTATCTCTCCCTCCCTCTCTCTCTCTCTCTGTCATCCTCTCTCTCTGTCACCCTCTATCTCTATGTCACCCTCTCTCTCTATATCTCTCTCTCCCTCTCTCTATCTCTCCCTCCCTCTCTCTATCTCTCTCTCCCTCTCTCTCTCTCTGTCACCCTCTCTCTCTCTGTCACCCTCTCTCTCTCTCTGTCACCCTCTCTCTCTCTCTGTCACCCTCTCTCTCTCTCTCTCTCTCTGTCACTTCTCCTCTCTCTCTCTCTCTGTCACCCTCTCTCTCTCTATCTCTCTCTCCCTCTCTCTCTCTCTGTCACCCTCTCTCTCTCTCTCTCTCTGTCAACCTCTCCCTCTCTCTATCTCTTTCTGTCAATCTCTCCCTCTCTCTCTCTCTCTCTGTCACCCTTTCTCTCTCTCTGTTAACCTCTCCCTCTCTCTCTCTCTCTGTAACCCTCTCTCTCTCTCTCTCTCTCTCTCTCTCTCTCTCTGTCACCCTCTCTCTCTCTCTGTCACCCTCTCTATCTCTCTGTCACCCTCTCTCTCTCTGTCACCCTCTCTCTCTCTATCTCTCTCTCCCTCTCTCTATCTCTCCCTCCCTCTCTCTCTCTCTCTGTCATCCTCTCTCTCTCTCTCTGTCACCCTCTATCTCTCTGTCACCCTCTCTCTCTATCTCTCTCTCTCTCTCTCTATCTCTCCCTCTCTCTCTCTATCTCTCTCTCCCTCTCTCTCTCTCTGTCACCCTCTCTCTCTCTCTCTCTCAACCTCTCCCTCTCTCTCTCTCTTTCTGTCAATCTCTCCCTCTCTCTCTCTCTCTCTGTCACCCTCTCTCTCTCTGTTAACCTCTCCCTCTCTCTCTCTCTGTAACCCTCTCTCTCTCTCTCTCTCTGTCACCCTCTCTCTCTCTCACCCCCTCTCTATCTCTCTGTCACCCTCTCTCTCTCTGTCACCCTCTCTCTCTCTATCTCTCTCTCACCATCTCTCTCTCACCCTCTCTCTCCCTCTCTCCCTCACCCTCTCTCTCACCCTCCCTCCCTCACCCTCTCTCTCTCACCCTCCCTCCCTCACCCTCTTGCACCCTCTCTCTCTCTCTCTCTCTCTCTCTCTCTCTCTCTCTCTCTCTCTCTCTCTCTCTCTCTCTCTCTCTCTCTCTCTCACCCTCTCTCTTTCTTTCTCTCTCACCCTCTCTCTCTCTCTCTGTGTCACACACCCTCTCTCACCCTCTCTCTCTCTCTCTCTCTCTCTCTCTCTCTCTCTCTCTCTCTCTCTCTCTCTCTCTCTCTCTCTCTCTCTCTCCCTCTCTCTCAGCCTCTCTCTCACCCTCTCTCTGTCTCTCTCTCTCTCTCTCTCTCTCTCTCACCCTCTCTCTTTCTCACACTCTCTTTCTCACCCTCTCTCTCACCCTCTCTCTCACCCCTCTCTCTCTCACCATCTCTTCTTTTCTCTCTCTAACCCTCACTCTCCATCTCTCTCCCTCTCTCCATCACCCTCTCTCTTTCACCCTCCCTCCCTCACCCTCTTGCACCCTCTCTCTCTCTCTCACCCTCTGTCTCTCACCCTCTCTCTTTCTTTCTCTCTCACTCTCTCTCTCACTCTCTCTGTGTCACACACCCTCTCACACCCTCTCTCACCCTCTCTCTCTCTCTCTCTCACCCTCTCTCTTTCTTTCTCTCTCACCCTCTCTCTCTCTCTCTGTGTCACACACTCTCTCTCACCCTCTCTCACCCTCTCTCTCCCTCTCTCTCTCTCACCCTCTCTCTCTCTCTCTGTGTCACACACTCTCTCTCACCCTCTCTCACCCTCTCTCACCCTCTCTCTCTCTCTCTCTCTCACCCTCTCTCTCTCTCTCTGTGTCACACACTCTCTCTCACCCTCTCTCACCCTCTCTCACCCTCTCTCTCTCTCTCACCCTCTGTCTCTCACCCTCTCTCTTTCTTTCTCTCTCACTCTCTCACTCTCTCTGTGTCACACACCCTCTCACACCCTCTCTCACCCTCTCTCTCTCTCTCTCACCCTCTCTCTTTCTTTCTCTCTCACCCTCTCTCTCTCTCTGTGTCACACACTCTCTCTCACCCTCTCTCACCCTCTCTCTCCCTCTCTCTCTCTCACCCTCTCTCTCTCTCTCTGTGTCACACACTCTCTCTCACCCTCTCTCACCCTCTCTCACCCTCTCTCTCCCTCTCTCTCTCTCACCCTCTCTTCTTTCTCTTCTTTCTCTCCAGTTCACTGGTTCAACTGTTGTCTAGCTGATGGTAATAGATCACTTCTGAGTCAGTACTGGTTACAGTGAAGCAGCAGTGTCGAGAGACCATTTTATCACCACAGGCCTAATTAACACCTAAGTTAGTATTGCCAATTTGAAAATGTAAGTTGCGCTCGCAATTCAGCTTGTTGCTGCCACTTGTACAATATCTTGTTGAAGAACAGTGAAACCATTTGTCAACCCTGGTAAATCTGCACTCACTTCTTTCAGCCATAAGTCATGTTCAGGTATGTGAAGTATCAGGCTGTGTTAACATAGCACAGTGTTATGGGTTGCTACAGCACACATGATGTCTTAGGGAGCCTTTGCTAGAGATGTGGCCTGGACTGGTTGAGCTACATTTATCTAGTGTACAGTAAAGAGTACAGGGAGACAGGAACATTTTAACAAGTCACTCTGCAGGCAGCACCTGACAAGTGTAATAATGAAACCCTCCCTGACACATGCAGACCCCCCCCCAACACACACACACACACACACACACACACACACACACACACACACACACACACACACACACACACACACACACACACACACACACACACACACACACACACACACACACACACACACACAGGACATAAGGGAGGTCCTGCGTCCCCCATTCCGATCATAATCAATCATTTGTGTTTCCACACCACCCCTCCGGTCTCAACAAGCTCTCCAACACCACTATCATTCACATGTCACTTAGACTGAGTCAAGATGGCACCCTATTCCCTATGAAGTGCACTACTTTCGACCGGGGACCAAGGATGCACTATATAGAGTATAGAGAATAGGATGCCATTTTGGACGTACCCCTAAGTCACTAGATCACCATCACTTATCCCATCCAGTATAGACTTCCTTTCAGACTGCTCACTGCCTTTCTGGCTACTCACCAGCTCCTGTCCCACCCTGCCAACCAGTCCAAGAAGGGTCCGCCAAGGTCAATTATGCAAATGGTCAGAATCAATTAGGAATGTTTCTTAAAAAAAAAAAGAGTGACCAAAACTAAAGTGTTTGCAGAACAATTCCCAATGACTTAAATAGCCTTGGACAACGTGTCATGTTCCGCATTTACACTGTGGTGAAGGTTCTCCAGGAGAGGAATTGGGAGTAAACAAAGTTTTACGACCATGTTTCAGCTTATCAACTAACAAGTCCAAAAAGGCTTTTAGCATGCAGAGGGGGGTATGGGGGTGGGGGGGTCTGCTCCTCTCCTCAATCACCCATTTTCACTGCTTTGACTTCATTTTCTCCTCCGCTCTTCTTCTTTTTAGCATTCAAAGTACTGGTCCTGCGGGCACCCTTATCCTGGTTAAACTAGCCTGGTTAAACTAGCCTGGTTAAACTAGCCTGGTTAAACTAACCTGGTTAAACTAGCCTGGTTAAACTAACCTGGTTAAACTAGCCTGATTAAACTAGCCTGGTTAAACTAACCTGGTTAAACTAGCCTGGTTAAACTAACCTGGTTAAACTAGCCTGATTAAACTAGCCTGGTTAAACTAACCTGGTTAAACTAGCCTGGTTAAACTAACCTGGTTAAACTAGCCTGATTAAACTAGCCTGGTTAAACTAACCTGGTTAAACTAGCCTGGTTAAACTAGCCTGGTTAAACTGACCTGGTTAAACTAGCCTAGTTAAACTAGCCTGGTTAAACTAGCCTGGTTAAACTAGCCTGGTTAAACTAACCTGGTTAAACTAGCCTGATTAAACTAGCCTGGTTAAACTAACCTGGTTAAACTAGCCTGGTTAAACTAGCCTGGTTAAACTGACCTGGTTAAACTAGCCTAGTTAAACTAGCCTGGTTAAACTAGCCTGGTCACCATTACTTGGTGAGTGCAGCATTCAGTCTGCTTTAACCTGGCTAGGAAAGCCCTGTCAATGCAGAGCAACACTTAAACATGAATGATCTATGAATTAATGATTATGATAGGAGAGCTGTCAAAATACCATGAGAGTTCAGCATATTCCAGGAGGATAACATTATAACATCATTATGTTTGCATTGTGCACTTGTAAAAAAACTCCACAAAGTGGTAAAGGAGAAGGTTTGAAATGGATCTGACCTGCCTGGTAAAATAAAAGGTTTAATGCATCAAATAAAAGGAGACATCAAGGCACCAGTGTCAAGACCCCATAGACAGCAGGGTGTTACAATGAGCCTCTCTCTCTGACTGCTACAGAGAACGATGAACAATAGTTCAAAACTCCCTGGATGAGCAGTGTAGGATGGGGGCCTCCCTTTCTCTCAGGTTTATTTGGGCTTCTCCTCATGAGCAAGGTGCCACGTTGTACTGAGTGTTCTCATGTCACGTTGTACTGAGTGTTCTCATGCCACGTTGTACTGAGTGTTCTCATGCCACGTTGTACTGAGTGTTCTCATGTTCACGTTGTACTGAGTGTTCTCATGTTGACATTGTACTGAGTGTTCTCATGTTCACGTTGTACTGAGTGTTCTCATGCCACGTTGTACTGAGTGTTCTCATGCCACGTTGTACTGAGTGTTCTCATGTTCACGTTGTACTGAGTGTTCTCATGTTCACGTTGTACTGAGTGTTCTCATGTTCACGTTGTACTGAGTGTTCTCATGCCACGTTGTACTGAGTGTTCTCATGTTCACGTTGTACTGAGTGTTCTCATGTTCACGTTGTACTGAGTGTTCTCATGCCACGTTGTACTGAGTGTTCTCATGTCACGTTGTACTGAGTGTTCTCATGTTCACGTTGTACTGAGTGTTCTCATGCCACGTTGTACTGAGTGTTCTCATGCCACGTTGTACTGAGTGTTCTCATGCCACGTTGTACTGAGTGTTCTCATGCCACGTTGTACTGAGTGTTCTCATGTCACGTTGTACTGAGTATTCTCATGTTCACGTTGTACTGAGTGTTCTCATGCCACGTTGTACTGAGTGTTCTCATGTCACGTTGTACTGAGTGTTCTCATGTTCACGTTGTACTGAGTGTTCTCATGTTCACATTGTACTGAGTGTTCTCATGTCACGTTGTACTGAGTGTTCTCATGTCACGGTGTACTGAGTGTTCTCATGTCACGTTGTACTGAGTATTCTCATGTTCACGTTGTACTGAGTGTTCTCATGTCACGTTGTACTGAGTGTTCTCATGTCACGTTGTACTGAGTGTTCTCATGTTCACGTTGTACTGAGTGTTCTCATGTTCACGTTGTACTGAGTGTTCTCATGTCACGTTGTACTGAGTGTTCTCATGTCACGTTGTACTGAGTATTCTCATGTTCACGTTGTACTGAGTGTTCTCATGTCACGTTGTACTGAGTGTTCTCATGTCACGTTGTACTGAGTGTTCTCATGTTCACGTTGTACTGAGTGTTCTCATGTCACGTTGTACTGAGTGTTCTCATGTTCACGTTATACTGAGTGTTCTCATGTTTACGTTGTACTGAGTGTTCTCATGTTCACGTTGTACTGAGTGTTCTCATGTCACGTTGGACTGAGTGTTCTCATGTTCACGTTGTACTGAGTGTTCTCATGTTCACGTTGTACTGAGTGTTCTCATGCCACGTTGTACTGAGTGTTCTCATGTTCACGTTGTACTGAGTGTTCTCATGTCACGTTGTACTGAGTGTTCTCATGTCACGTTGTACTGAGTGTTCTCATGTTCACGTTGTACTGAGTGTTCTCATGTTCACATTGTACTGAGTGTTCTCATGTCACGTTGTACTGAGTGTTCTCATGTCACGTTGTACTGAGTGTTCTCATGTCACGTTGTACTGAGTATTCTCATGTTCACGTTGTACTGAGTGTTCTCATGTCACGTTGTACTGAGTGTTCTCATGTCACGTTGTACTGAGTGTTCTCATGTTCACGTTGTACTGAGTGTTCTCATGTCACGTTGTACTGAGTGTTCTCATGTCACGTTGTACTGAGTGTTCTCATGTTCACGTTGTACTGAGTGTTCTCATGTCACGTTGTACTGAGTGTTCTCATGTTCACGTTATACTGAGTGTTCTCATGTTTGCGTTGTACTGAGTGTTCTCATGTTCACGTTGTACTGAGTGTTCTCATGTTCACGTTGTACTGAGTGTTCTCATGTCACGTTGTACTGAGTGTTCTCATGTCACGTTGTACTGAGTGTTCTCATGTCACGTTGTACTGAGTGTTCTCATGTCACGTTGTACTGAGTGTTCTCATGTTCACGTTGTACTGAGTGTTCTCATGTTCACGTTGTACTGAGTGTTCTCATGCCACGTTGTACTGAGTGTTCTCATGGTCACGTTGTACTGAGTGTTCTCATGTTCACGTTGTACTGAGTGTTCTCATGTTCACATTGTACTGAGTGTTCTCATGTCACGTTGTACTGAGTGTTCTCATGTTCACGTTGTACTGAGTGTTCTCATGTTCACATTGTACTGAGTGTTCTCATGTCACGTTGTACTGAGTGTTCTCATGTCACGTTGTACTGAGTATTCTCATGTTCACGTTGTACTGAGTGTTCTCATGTCACGTTGTACTGAGTGTTCTCATGTCACGTTGTACTGAGTGTTCTCATGTTCACGTTGTACTGAGTGTTCTCATGTCACGTTGTACTGAGTGTTCTCATGTTCACGTTATACTGAGTGTTCTCATGTTTACGTTGTACTGAGTGTTCTCATGTTCACGTTGTACTGAGTGTTCTCATGTCACGTTGTACTGAGTGTTCTCATGTTCACGTTCTCAGTGTTCTCATGTCACGTTGTACTGAGTGTTCTCATGTTCACGTTATACTGAGTGTTCTCATGTTTGCGTTGTACTGAGTGTTCTCATGTTCACGTTGTACTGAGTGTTCTCATGTCACGTTGGACTGAGTGTTCTCATGTTCACGTTGTACTGAGTGTTCTCATGTTCACGTTGTACTGAGTGTTCTCATGTTCACGTTGTACTGAGTGTTCTCATGTCACGTTGTACTGAGTGTTCTCATGTTCACGTTGTACTGAGTGTTCTCATGTCACGTTGTACTGAGTGTTCTCATGTTCACGTTGTACTGAGTGTTCTCATGTTCACGTTGTACTGAGTGTTCTCATGTTCACGTTGTACTGAGTGTTCTCATGTCACGTTGTACTGAGTGTTCTCATGTTCACATTGTACTGAGTGTTCTCATGTCACGTTGTACTGAGTGTTCTCATGTCACGTTGTACTGAGTGTTCTCATGTTCACGTTGTACTGAGTGTTCTCATGTCACGTTGTACTGAGTGTTCTCATGTTCACGTTGTACTGAGTATTCTCATGTTCACGTTGTACTGAGTGTTCTCATGCCACGTTGTACTGAGTGTTCTCATGCCACGTTGTACTGAGTGTTCTCATGTCACGTTGTACTGAGTGTTCTCATGTCACGTTGTACTGAGTGTTCTCATGTTCACATTGTACTGAGTGTTCTCATGTCACGTTGTACTGAGTGTTCTCATGTCACGTTGTACTGAGTGTTCTCATGTTCACGTTGTACTGAGTGTTCTCATGTTCACATTGTACTGAGTGTTCTCATGTCACGTTGTACTGAGTGTTCTCATGTTCACATTGTACTGAGTGTTCTCATGTCACGTTGTACTGAGTGTTCTCATGTTGACATTGTACTGAGTGTTCTCATGTCACGTTGTACTGAGTGTTCTCATGTTGACATTGTACTGAGTGTTCTCATGTTCACGTTGTACTGAGTGTTCTCATGTTCACATTGTACTGAGTGTTCTCATGTTGACATTGTACTGAGTGTTCTCATGTTCACGTTGTACTGAGTGTTCTCATGTTCACATTGTACTGAGTGTTCTCATGTTGACATTGTACTGAGTGTTCTCATGTTCACGTTGTACTGAGTGTTCTCATGTTCACGTTGTACTGAGTGTTCTCATGTCACGTTGTACTGAGTGTTCTCATGTTCACGTTGTACTGAGTATTCTCATGTTCACATTGTACTGAGTGTTCTCATGTTCACATTGTACTGAGTGTTCTCATGTTGACATTGTACTGAGTGTTCTCATGTTCACGTTGTACTGAGTGTTCTCATGTTCACATTGTACTGAGTGTTCTCATGTTGACATTGTACTGAGTGTTCTCATGTTCACGTTGTACTGAGTGTTCTCATGTTCACGTTGTACTGAGTGTTCTCATGTCACGTTGTACTGAGTGTTCTCATGTTCACGTTGTACTGAGTATTCTCATGTTCACATTGTACTGAGTGTTCTCATGTTCACATTGTACTGAGTGTTCTCATGTTCACATTGTACTGAGTATTCTCATGTTCACATTGTACTGAGTGTTCTCATGTTCACATTGTACTGAGTATTCTCATGTTCACATTGTACTGAGTGTTCTCATGTTGACATTGTACTGAGTGTTCTCATGTTCACGTTGTACTGAGTGTTCTCATGTTCACATTGTACTGAGTGTTCTCATGTCACGTTGTACTGAGTGTTCTCATGTTCACATTGTACTGAGTGTTCTCATGTCACGTTGTACTGAGTGTTCTCATGTTGACATTGTACTGAGTGTTCTCATGTCACGTTGTACTGAGTGTTCTCATGTTGACATTGTACTGAGTGTTCTCATGTTCACGTTGTACTGAGTGTTCTCATGTTCACATTGTACTGAGTGTTCTCATGTTGACATTGTACTGAGTGTTCTCATGTTCACGTTGTACTGAGTGTTCTCATGTTCACATTGTACTGAGTGTTCTCATGTTGACATTGTACTGAGTGTTCTCATGTTCACGTTGTACTGAGTGTTCTCATGTTCACGTTGTACTGAGTGTTCTCATGTCACGTTGTACTGAGTGTTCTCATGTTCACGTTGTACTGAGTATTCTCATGTTCACATTGTACTGAGTGTTCTCATGTTCACATTGTACTGAGTGTTCTCATGTTGACATTGTACTGAGTGTTCTCATGTTCACGTTGTACTGAGTGTTCTCATGTTCACATTGTACTGAGTGTTCTCATGTTGACATTGTACTGAGTGTTCTCATGTTCACGTTGTACTGAGTGTTCTCATGTTCACGTTGTACTGAGTGTTCTCATGTCACGTTGTACTGAGTGTTCTCATGTTCACGTTGTACTGAGTGTTCTCATGTTCACGTTGTACTGAGTGTTCTCATGTTCACGTTGTACTGAGTGTTCTCATGCCACGTTGTACTGAGTGTTCTCATGTTCACGTTGTACTGAGTGTTCTCATGTTCACGTTGTACTGAGTGTTCTCATGTTCACGTTGTACTGAGTGTTCTCATGTTCACGTTGTACTGAGTGTTCTCATGCCACGTTGTACTGAGTGTTCTCATGTTCACGTTGTACTGAGTATTCTCATGTTCACATTGTACTGAGTGTTCTCATGTTCACATTGTACTGAGTGTTCTCATGTTCACATTGTACTGAGTATTCTCATGTTCACATTGTACTGAGTGTTCTCATGTTCACATTGTACTGAGTGTTCTCATGTTCACGTTGTACTGAGTGTTCTCATGTTCACATTGTACTGAGTGTTCTCATGTTTATGTTGTACTGAGTGTTCTCATGTCACGTTGTACTGAGTGTTCTCATGTCACGTTGTACTGAGTGTTCTCAGTGTCCATGCAGCTAATTCACCACTAGACTGCTAGGCTAGCTATGTAGCCCCATTCCCCCCTACCTCATCCATTCAACTCCAAGGGGACAAACTGTAGTTTGGGGGTTGGGTGGAAGGAGAGATGGAGGAGGTTGGGGACATTCTCCCCAGCAGGGTCTCTAAGGGCCTTTCAGTGGGGCTCTAAGGGAGGCCAGTTAGCAGTGACTTTAGCACATCGTTATGGAGGACAGATGAAACTGAGTAAGGAAGTGACGGCAGGTCCTCCCCAGTGGGTGGGCCTGTAGCTAATCTGGGTCAAATATGCAAATGTGGTGACGTGGGAGGGGACAGGAGGGGAGACTGGAGGCTGACTTCAGACAGCTGGCGGGAGATGGAGAAAGGGAGGGAGGGAGGGAAGGAGAGATGAGAGAGAGAGGGAGCAGTGGGCTCCATTGTGGTCTGGGCATGCATGAGGGGCTGCATGCCCAACAGAAAAGCTCTCTGGATTAGTTCCACTTTGCAAATCGCGTTGGTTCGCTAGCTTTTTCATCCTCCACCTTGTAGTTCTATTTCCCTGCCAACTTTTCCTTCAAAAATATATTTTAATTTAATAATAAAAGCAGTGATTAAAAGAAAAAGCCTCCCTTATTATGACGTGTGGTTTGTGGGGGAGAGATATCAACAGGTGGCTGTGTGTGCGCGTGTGAGTGTGTGCGTGTGTGTGCATGCCTGCATTAATCCGTGGGAGGAGAAGGCTGAGGAGTGTTTTAATAGCTCTTTTGAAGACGAGAAGTCGAGCTAACGAACCGTGCGGCTTGCAAGTCTTTGTTTGCCAAATTGTGGTGCCCTGCGGCTACACCTACGTCTCTCGGCTCAACGGGTTCGGCTAACATTTCAGGAGGGAAAGTGGTGCGTGAAGAAGAATCTCTGAGTATGATAAATCAATTACAGTTGAAATTGGTACCACAGGGCGGTTAAAGTCAACCAAATAGATATGACAACCGTCTCGACTGATGAAGATTAATGAACACCATCATTTTGGCCTTTTATGTTAGTGTAGAACACAACATCCCAAATCTAATAGTCATACCACATAATGACAGGGCTTAATCTGATAGTTATACCACATAATGACAGGGCTTAATCTGATAGTTGTACTACATAATGACAGGGCTTAATCTGATAGTTATACCACATAATGACAGGGCTTAATCTGATAGTTGTACCACATAATGACAGGGCTTAATCTGATAGTTATACCACATAATGACAGGGCTTAATCTGATAGTTGTACTACATAATGACAGGGCTTAATCTGATAGTTATACCACATAATGACAGGGCTTAATCTGATAGTTGTACCACATAATGACAGGGCTTAATCTGATAGTTATACCACATAATGACAGGATTTAATCTGACAGTTATACCACATAATGACAGGATTTAATCTGACAGTTATACCACATAATGACAAGGCTTAATCTGATAGTTATACCACATAATGACAGGGCTTAATCTGATAGTTGTACCACATAATGACAAGGCTTAATCTGATAGTTATACCACATAATGACAGGGCTTAATCTGATAGTTGTACCACATAATGACAGGGCTTAATCTGACAGGTATACCACATAATGACAAGGCTTAATCTGATAGTTATACCACATAATGACAGGGCTTAATCTGATAGTTGTACCACATAATGACAGGGCTTAATCTGACAGTTATACCACATAATGACAAGTCTTAATCGGATAGTTATACCACATAATGACAAGGCTTAATCTGATAGTTGTACCACATAATGACAGGATTTAATCTGATAGTTGTACCACATAATGACAAGTCTTAATCTGATAGTTGTACCACATAATGACAAGTCTTAATCTGATAGTTGTACCACATAATGACAAGTCTTAATCTGATAGTTGTACCACATAATGACAAGGCTTAATCTGATAGTTGTACCACATAATGACAGGATTTAATCTGATAGTTATACCACATAATGACAAGTCTTAATCTGACAGTTATACCACATAATGACAAGGCTTAATCTGACAGGTATACCACATAATGACAGGACTTAATCTGACAGGTATACCACATAATGACACAATTCAATCTGACAGGTATACCACATAATGACATGATTTAATCTGATATGATAGTTATACCACAATATTATACCACGATTTAATCTGACAGTTATACCACTTAATGGCACAATTTAATCTGACAGTTATACCACATAATGGCATGATTTAGGCAGGAAGGCAGGGAGGACATGATTCGGGTGGGGAGGGGGAAGCAGGTAGGACAAGGTCGGGGTGGGAAAGGACTGGTGAGTATAAGGGAGAGTTTGGGGGGGTACAGGGAGGACTTTACCTCTAGGTTCTGTAATAACAGGCTGATGATGATGTGTGAATGGGGGACAGGGAGGATACAGGGAGGACTTTACCTCTAGGTCCTGTAATAACAGGCTGATGATGATGTGTCAATGGGGGACTGGGAGGATACAGGGGGACTTTACCTCTAGGTCCTGTAATAACAGGCTGATGATGATGTGTGAATGGGGGACTGGGAGGATACAGGGGGACTTTACCTCTAGGTTCTGTAATAACAGGCTGATGATATGATGTGTGAATGGGGGACAGGGAGGATACAGGGGGACTTTACCTCTAGGTCCTGTAATAACAGGCGGATGATGATGTGTGAATGGGGGACTGGGAGGGTACAGGGGGACTTTACCTCTAGGTCCTGAAATAACAGGCTGATGATGATGTGTGAATGGGGGACTGGGAGGATACAGGGGGACTTTACCTCTAGGTCCTGTAATAACAGATTGATGATGATGTGTGAATGGGGGACTGGGAGGATACAGGGGGACTTTACCTCTAGGTCCTGTAATAACAGGCTGATGATGATGTGTGAATGGGGGGACAGGGAGGATACAGGGGGACTTTACCTCTAGGTCCTGTAATAACAGGCTGATGATGATGTGTGAATGGGGGGACTGGGAGGATACAGGGGGACTTTACCTCTAGGTCCTGTAATAACAGGCTGATGATGATGTGTGAATGGGGGACTGGGAGGATACAGGGGGACTTTACCTCTAGGTCCTGTAATAACAGGCTGATGATGATGTGTGAATGGGGGGACTGGGAGGATACAGGGGGGACTTTACCTCTAGGTCCTGTAATAACAGGCTGATGATGATGTGTGAATGCCATTCGGGGGGAGTAGGAAGTGGTCTGCGAAGGCATGACAGGGCTGCTGAAACCACACTTCTCTGACTTCTTTAATGTGGTGGACGGTGGCATCCCTGGTAAGAATGATTGATAAGTGCAATTTAATAAGGCAATGTCATGGAGGCTCTCTTGGCTCACAGGTGAGAGATGACAGAGAGGGGGGCGTGGGGAGTGAGTACAAGAGGGGTTGGAGGGCAGGCTAATGGGAGGACAGGGGATGTGGTCAGGGCCCAACAGAGTGCGGCATAAGCTACTGTACTGCTCGAGACGGACATGCGATTTTGAAAATGTAAAGATTTTACCCAGAAAAATGACTACATTTGTTGTTTTCAGGGCCTTCAAAAGCAGAGTCCACCTGACAATGATGTGGATTTAATGATCATACAAAGCTGAGTACGACTTTATTACTTCTGAAAAGTGTGAATTCCCCCCTTTTAAATAAATCTTTCCCTATTTAAGTTACATTATTTATAGGGAGATAAATCAAATTACCGCAGACCTCATTTTAAATGTTTTATATAAAAAAAAAACTTGAGTTGAGGTTAGTTACGAGAAGGATGTGGTAGAAACATGTTTTATCGGTGGGGTGACTAGGGTTAAGAGAAGGATGTGGTAGAAACATGCCTTATCCGTGGGGTGACTAGGGTTAAGAGAAGGATGTGGTAGAAACATGCCTTATCCGTGGGGTGACTAGGGTTAAGAGAAGGATGTGGTAGAAACATGTCTTATCCGTGGGGTGACTAGGGTTAAGAGAAGGATGTGGTAGAAACATGCCTTATCCGTGGGGTGACTAGGGTTAAGAGAAGGATGTGGTAGAAACATGTCTTATCCGTGGGGTGACTAGGGTTAAGAGAAGGATGTGGTAGAAACATGCCTTATCCGTGGGGTGACTAGGGTTAAGAGAAGGATGTGGTAGAAACATGCCTTATCCGTGGGGTGACTAGGGTTACGAGAAGGATGTGGTAGAAACATGTCTTATCCGTGGGGTGACTAGGGTTAAGAGAAGGATGTGGTAGAAACATGCCTTATCCGTGGGGTGACTAGGGTTAAGAGAAGGATGTGGTAGAAACATGTCTTATCCGTGGGGTGACTAGGGTTAAGAGAAGGATGTGGTAGAAACATGTCTTATCCGTGGGGTGACTAGGGTTAAGAGAAGGATGTGGTAGAAACATGTCTTATCCGTGGGGTGACTAGGGTTAAGAGAAGGATGTGGTAGAAACATGCCTTATCTGTGGGGTGACTAGGGTTAAGAGAAGGATGTGGTAGAAACATGTCTTATCGGTGGGGTGACTAGGGTTAAGAGAAGGATGTGGTAGAAACATGTCTTATCCGTGGGGTGACTAGGGTTAAGAGAAGGATGTGGTAGAAACATGCCTTATCCGTGGGGTGACTAGGGTTAAGAGAAGGATGTGGTAGAAACATGCCTTATCCGTGGGGTGACTAGGGTTAAGAGAAGGATGTGGTAGAAACATGCCTTATCCGTGGGGTGACTAGGGTTAAGAGAAGGATGTGGTAGAAACATGTCTTATCCGTGGGGTGACTAGGGTTAAGAGAAGGATGTGGTAGAAACATGTCTTATCGGTGGGGTGACTAGGGTTAAGAGAAGGATGTGGTAGAAACATGTCTTATCCGTGGGGTGACTAGGGTTAAGAGAAGGATGTGGTGGAAACATGTCTTATCGGTGGGGTGACTAGGGTTAAGAGAAGGATGTGGTAGAAACATGTCTTATCCGTGGGGTGACTAGGGTTAAGAGAAGGATGTGGTAGAAACATGTCTTATCCGTGGGGTGACTAGGGTTAAGAGAAGGATGTGGTGGAAACATGTCTTATCGGTGGGGTGACTAGGGTTAAGAGAAGGATGTGGTAGAAACATGTCTTATCCGTGGGGTGACTAGGGTTAAGAGAAGGATGTGGTAGAAACATGTCTTATCCGTGGGGTGACTAGGGTTAAGAGAAGGATGTGGTAGAAACATGTCTTATCCGTGGGGTGACTAGGGTTAAGAGAAGGATGTGGTAGAAACATGCCTTATCCGTGGGGTGACTAGGGTTAAGAGAAGGATGTGGTAGAAACATGTCTTATCCGTGGGGTGACTAGGGTTAAGAGAAGGATGTGGTAGAAACATGTCTTATCCGTGGGGTGACTAGGGTTAAGAGAAGGATGTGGTAGAAACATGTCTTATCCGTGGGGTGACTAGGGTTAAGAGAAGGATGTGGTAGAAACATGCCTTATCTGTGGGGTGACTAGGGTTAAGAGAAGGATGTGGTAGAAACATGTCTTATCGGTGGGGTGACTAGGGTTAAGAGAAGGATGTGGTAGAAACATGTCTTATCCGTGGGGTGACTAGGGTTAAGAGAAGGATGTGGTAGGTGAATAGACTAGGGTGGGGTGACTAGGGTTAAGAGAAGGATGTGGTAGAAACATGTCTTATCCGTGGGGTGACTAGGGTTAAGAGAAGGATGTGGTAGAAACATGACTTATCCGTGGGGTGACTAGGGTTAAGAGAAGGATGTGGTAGAAACATGTCTTATCCGTGGGGTGACTAGGGTTAAGAGAAGGATGTGGTAGAAACATGCCTTATCTGTGGGGTGACTAGGGTTAAGAGAAGGATGTGGTAGAAACATGTCTTATCGGTGGGGTGACTAGGGTTAAGAGAAGGATGTGGTGGAAACATGTCTTATCCGTGGGGTGACTAGGGTTAAGAGAAGGATGTGGTAGAAACATGTCTTATCCGTGGGGTGACTAGGGTTAAGAGAAGGATGTGGTAGAAACATGCCTTATCCGTGGGGTGACTAGGGTTAAGAGAAGGATGTGGTAGAAACATGTCTTATCCGTGGGGTGACTAGGGTTAAGAGAAGGATGTGGTAGAAACATGTCTTATCCGTGGGGTGACTAGGGTTAAGAGAAGGATGTGGTAGAAACATGTCTTATCCGTGGGGTGACTAGGGTTAAGAGAAGGATGTGGTAGAAACATGCCTTATCTGTGGGGTGACTAGGGTTAAGAGAAGGATGTGGTAGAAACATGTCTTATCGGTGGGGTGACTAGGGTTAAGAGAAGGATGTGGTAGAAACATGTCTTATCCGTGGGGTGACTAGGGTTAAGAGAAGGATGTGGTAGAAACATGTCTTATCCGTGGGGTGACTAGGGTTAAGAGAAGGATGTGGTAGAAACATGCCTTATCTGTGGGGTGACTAGGGTTAAGAGAAGGATGTGGTAGAAACATGTCTTATCGGTGGGGTGATTAGGGTTAAGAGAAGGATGTGGTAGAAACATGTCTTATCCGTGGGGTGACTAGGGTTAAGAGAAGGATGTGGTAGAAACATGTCTTATCCGTGGGGTGACTAGGGTTAAGAGAAGGATGTGGTAGGTGAATAGACTAGGGTGGGGTGACTAGGGTTAAGAGAAGGATGTGGTAGAAACATGTCTTATCCGTGGGGTGACTAGGGTTAAGAGAAGGATGTGGTAGAAACATGCCTTATCCGTGGGGTGACTAGGGTTAAGAGAAGGATGTGGTAGAAAGAGGGGGTGAGGGATAGGGGGAGAGAGTGGTAGAAAGAGGGAGAGAGTGGTAGAAAGAGGGAGAGAGTGGTAGAAAGAGGGGGCGAAGGATATGGGGAGAGAGTGGTAGAAAGAGAGGGTGAGGGATAGGGGGAGAGAGTGGTAAAAAGGGGGAGAGAGTGGTAAAAAGAGGGAGAGAGTGGTAGAAAGAGGGGGTGAGGGATAGGGGAGAGAGTGGTAGAAAGAGGGGTGAGGGATAGGGGGAGAGAGTGGTAGAAAGAGGGGGTGAGGGATAGGGGGAGAGAGTGGTAGAAAGAGGGGGTGAGGGATAGGGGGAGAGAGTGGTAGAAAGAGGGGTGAGGGATAGGGGGAGAGAGTGGTAGAAAGAGGGGGTGAGGGATAGGGGGAGAGAGTGGTAGAAAGAGGGGGTGAGGGATAGGGGGAGAGAGTGGTAGAAAGAGGGGGTGAGGGATAGGGGGAGAGAGTGGTAGAAAGTAGAGGTGAGGGATAAATAAAAAGTCAGTTAAGAACAAATTCTTATTTACAATGACGGCCTACCCCGACCCAACCCTAACCCGGACGGCGCTGGGCCAATTGTGCACTGCCCTATGGGACTCCCAATCACGACCTCCACATTGACTCGGTACTGGTACCTCCTGTATATAACCTCCACATTGACTCGGTACTGGTACCTCCTGTATATAACCTCCACATTGACTCGGTACTGGTACCTCCTGTATATAACCTCCACATTGACTCGGTACTGGTACCTCCTGTATACAACCTCCACATTGACTCGGTACTGGTACCTCCTGTATATAACCTCCACATTGACTCGGTACTGGTACCTCCTGTATATAACCTGCACATTGACTCGGTACTGGTACCTCCTGTATATAACCTCCACATTGACTCGGTCCTGGTACCTCCTGTATATAACCTGCACATTGACTCGGTACTGGTACCTCCTTTATATAACCTCCACATTGACTCTGTACTGGTACCTCCTGTATATAACCTCCACATTGACTCGGTACTGGTACCTCCTGTATATAACCTCCACATTGACTCGGTACTGGTACCTCCTGTAAATAACCTCCACATTGACTCGGTACTGGTACCTCCTGTATATAACCTCCACATTAACTCGGTACTGGTACCTCCTGTATATAACCTCCACATTGACTCGGTACTGGTACCTCCTGTATATAACCTCCACATTGACTCGGTACTGGTACCTCCTGTATATAACCTCCACATTGACTCGGTACTGGTACCTCCTGTATATAACCTCCTTATTGACTCGGTACTGGTACCTCCTGTATATAACCTCCACATTGACTCGGTACTGGCACCTCCTGTATATAACCTGCACATTGACTCGGTACTGGTACCTCCTTTATATAACCTCCACATTGACTCGGTACTGGTACCTCCTGTATATAACCTCCACATTGACTCGGTACTGGTACCTCCTGTATATAACCTCCACATTGACTCGGTACTGGTACCTCCTGTATATAACCTCCACATTGACTCGGTACTGGTACCTCCTGTATATAACCTCCACATTGACTCGGTACTGGTACTTCCTGTATATAACCTCCACCTGTATCTGTGTTAAGGGACTGAGGTGTCCCTGTCTCTGTGTTAAGGGACTGAGGTGTCCAGGTCTCTGTCTCTGTGTTAAGGGACTGAGGTGCACAGGTCCCTGTCTCTGTGTTAAGGGACTGAGGTATCCAGGTCCCTGTCTCTGTGTTAAGGGACTGAGGTGCACAGGTCCCTGTCTCTGTGTTAAGGGACTGAGGTGTCCAGGTCTCTGTCTCTGTGTTAAGGGACTTCGATGTCCAGGTCCCTGTCTCTGTGTTAAGGGACTGAGGTGTCCAGGTCCCTGTCTCTGTGTTAAGGGACTGAGGTGTCCAGGTCCCTGTCTCTGTGTTAAGGGACTGAGATGTCCAGGTCCCTGTCTCTGTGTTAAGGGACTGAGGTGTCCCTGTCTCTGTGTTAAGGGACTGAGGTGTCCCTGTCTCTGTGTTAAGGGACTGAGGTGTACAGGTCTCTGTCTCTGTGTTAAGGGACTGAGGTGTCCAGGTCCCTGTCTTTGTGTTAAGGGACTGAGGTGTCCCTGTCTCTGTGTTAAGGGACTGAGGTGTCCCTGTCTCTGTGTTAAGGGACTGAGGTGTGTGTGGTAGTTTTGCCCTAAATGACGAAGAAACCTTTGTTTCTCCAGCCCTCTCAGACTCCTTCCCCCTTTCAGGTGAGTGAGAGAGACAGACACAGAACGAGACTGGGACATCTCTCCCCTATGACTGACTGGTCATTGGCCTCCCTTGGGTAAACGAGGGGTTTCTGAGAAAGACTGCTCGATCAAACTGAGTTTGTAGAAGTTCCCCCTAAGCACAGGATCAAATGACCTAGTTTTAGCCTTAACCATTAGGTAAATAAATCTGATCTTGGACCAGTTAGGGGCAACTTCTTTGAAGTGGGGGCAGGTTGGAGGATGGGTTGGGTGCTTTCAATACAAACAGATGAGGCCATACAGACACCGTGGAAAGGACACCAGCTAGCAAGACACAGAAGGTTACACAGACAGACATACACAGGTCGATAATCCCACATCCAACACACAGTTTCACTCAATAACAGCTCTACAACAGCTCACAAGCACACAAAGCTCGCCACCCCAGAAACACTCATTCAGCTGATGAATACCAATAAGGGTTGAAACCGTCTTACTAGACATATTTCTTAATGTCTACTTTGATCTCCAGGACCTGCTCCAAAGCCATTGGATGTCCATATATGTATATATTTTCTTAGACCAAAGCTAGTAGCCCCAACAAGACATAAACAATAACAACAGTAACCACAAATTCAAACGGGGGAAAAACATCAGAGTCGCCCTTTTAAATCCAAAGACTTGTTTGGTTGGAGAAGCAGAAATGCCATGTTCCCACAGGGAGCTGATAAAAGGTGGGGCTTCAGAAGGAGAAACCTCATTCCTTCATTTATTTCACCTTCCTTTCTAAGCAGCGTTAACAGCTTCAGAGGCCCGCAGGGCTGGTCCCTCTGATAGGATAGAGAATGGACAGAGCAACATGGGAGGCCGGAGGGACAGGCTGAACTGTGGGCTAGTGGTCAGGTTCATCTTCAAAGGGGCTTCTTCTTCTGTATCGTAAGAGCTTGTGTATCCTTGTTCACAACGCTATTCCAGACGAGTCTTCTCTGTGTGATAGAAGGCTCTAGGTGCATTTGATTCCGTAAGTAATGTAGTGTGTGTCATGGCGTGTGTGTGTGTCATGGCGTTACAGTGACAAAGAGAAGAGAAAGGTAGAGAGAGAATGAGAGAGAAGAGAGGGGTGATAGGGGAGAGACTGGGAGCCAAAAGCTATAATGTGTGGGAACTTCTGGTGGGCTGACTGTGTATGAGAGAGCGATTGTGTGCGTTCTTTACTATGTGTGTGTGTGTGTGTGTGTGTGTGTGTGTGTGTGTGTGTGTGTGTGTGTGTGTGTGTGTGTGTGTGTGTGTGTGTGTGTGTGTGTGTGTGTGTGTGTGTGTGTGTGTGTGTGTGTGTGTGTGTGTGTGTGTGTGTGTGTGTGTGTGTGTGCATGTGTCTGTGTGTGTGTGCATGTGTCTGTGTGTACTTGCTTGTGTGTGTGATTGGGTGTTGGGGCCTAAAATCAGAGTGAGTAATGAGCACTTCAAAATGTTCTGTCAAGTGGAATCAGAGTCAGACCAAACTCAACACTCTCCCTTCAGAGGGGCTGCATCTCTCCATCCCTCTCTCCTTCCTCTTCTGACAAATTGACAGGCCTCACGGCTGGTAAGGCAGACAATTCTGTATCAAGCATCTCCCTCCTTCTCCTCCTCCTTCTCCTCTTCCTCTGCTGTCCATCGGTCTCCCCCTCTATCGAAGAGTCTTCTCTGGTGTTCATTAATCAGGCCTGAGCTGTCCCCGCTCTTCCCTGTCTCAGGGGCTTGCACGTGGGTGAGCACGGGAGCTGTCCCTGCTCTTCCCTGTCTCAGGGGCTTGCGCGTGGGTGAGCACGGGAGCTGTCCCTGCTCTTCCCTGTCTCAGGGGCTTGCACGTGGGTGAGCACGGGAGCTGTCCCCGCTCTTCCCTGTCTCAGGGGCTTGCACGTGGGTGAGCACGGGAGCTGTCCCTGCTCTTCCCTGTCTCAGGGGCTTGCACGTGGGTGAGCACGGGAGCTGTCCCCGCTCTTCCCTGTCTCAGGGGCTTGCACGTGGGTGAGCACGGGAGCTGTCCCTGCTCTTCCCTGTCTCAGGGGCTTGCACGTGGGTGAGCACGGGAGCTGTCCCTGCTCTTCCCTGTCTCAGGGGCTTGCACGTGGGTGAGCACGGGAGCTGTCCCCTCTCTTCCCTGTCTCAGGGGCTTGCACGTGGGTGAGCACGGGAGCTGTCCCCACTCTTCCCTGTCTCAGGGGCTTGCACGTGGGTGAGCACGGGAGCTGTCCCCGCTCTTCCCTGTCTCAGGGGCTTGCACGTGGGCGAGCACGGGAGCTGTCCCTGCTCTTCCCTGTCTCAGGGGCTTGCACGTGGGTGAGCACGGGAGCTGTCCCTGCTCTTCCCTGTCTCAGGGGCTTGCACGTGGGTGAGCACGGGAGCTGTCCCTGCTCTTCCCTGTCTCAGGGGCTTGCACGTGGGTGAGCACGGGAGCTGTCCCCGCTCTTCCCTGTCTCAGGGGCTTGCACGTGGGTGAGCACGGTAGCCAGACAGACTATAACAAAGCTGGTCCAGATGGGGCAGACTAGGCCATGTAGTATACAGTCGACCTTATCAATGCCAGGGACAACGTTGTGTAGTGTAATGTACAGTCATGTCTGATACACGTTGCTGCAAGGCCTTCTCTGATAGTTGGAGACCAATTAGGAAGCAGCTGCAGGTAATGGTCCCAGCCAATGGAATGTGATTATGCTTCAGACCTTTAACTCAATCAAATATATGGATTGAGTTAGTCTTCTTCCCAAAATGTTTCTTTGAACTAATCATTTCTTCCTTGAATAGTCAGCTGAGACATACAGCTCAGAGCATTGCTGGCCCCCTTCACACTCAGACACACACACACACTCAGACACACACACACACTCAGACAGACACACACACACACTCAGACACACACACACACTCAGACACACACACACACGCAAGCAGACACACACACACTCACAAGCAGACACACACACGCACACACTATCCTGCTGACAGAGGGCATCTCTCACATACACACACACACACGGGTCGCGCACACACACACACACGGGCGCGCGCACACACACACACACTATCCTGCTGACACATGGCTATTTAAGCCAGACGAGACGGCCATATGAGTTTCTCAGACCTGAGGTGGGTTACCTGGGAAATGGCTGGCATGCCGGTCCACGGTAACACTTTATATGAAACACGTCTAATTATAACACTGTCTACCGCGGTGAGGGGTCCATACACACACACACACACAGCGCGCACACACACGGGTCGCGCACACACACACACGGGCGCGCGCACACACACACACACACACACACACACACACACACACACACACACACACACACACACACACACACACACACACACACACACACACACACACACACACACACACACACACACACACACACACACACACACACACACACACACAGTGCGCACACACACACGGGCACACACACACCAGAAGAAGCATCAGCAGCTGTTGACGTGTCTCACTTGTCCCAATGCCGACAAGTGTTTCCACACACGTACACCTCAGTAACCACAAACAAACCAAATCAACCATCAACAGAGTGCTCCAAGGCCAAAGGAGAATGACAGCGTTATGGAAATAAAAGATATGAATGGAAGTTGGGATGACGGCGATCTGGAGAACGTGAACAGACAGACGTGTGACGTGGACATTCACATGTTCCCACTCAGTGTGCAGATGAACAAGGACAAGGGGACCAAGACACACACAGATATAGACTCCGGCACACACACACACGTATGCAAATGTTAACACAAACACCCATACAGTCCACCATGCACACAATTGAGGGGTGAAGGGGGAGATGCTGAATTCGGTGTTACACTGGACCCTGATCTCTCTTTTAACACACATATCAAACATATCAAGACTGTTTCAAAGACAGCCTTTTTCCATCTACGTAACATTATAAAAATCTGAGAAAAATGTATCCATGCTTTTGTCACTTCTAGGTTAGACTACTGCAATGCTCTACTTTCCGGCTACCCGGATAAAGCACTAAATATACTTCAGTTAGTGCTAAATACGGCTGCTAGAATCCCGACTAAAACCCCAAAATTGATCATAATACTCCAGTGCTAGCCTCCCTACACTGGCTTCCTGTCAAGGCAAGGGTTGATTTCAAGGTTTTACTGCTAACCTACAAAGCATTACATGTGATTGCTTCTACCTTTCTCTCTGATTTGGTCCTGCCGTACATACCTACACATACGCTACGGTCACAAGACGTAGGCCTCCTAATTGTCCCTAGAATTTCTAAGCAAACAGCTGTAGGCAGGGCTTTCTCCTATAGACCTCCATTTTTATGGAATGGTCTGCCTATCCATGTGAGAGACACAGACTCGGTCTCAATCTTTAAGTCTTTATTGAAGACTCATCTCTTCAGTGGGTCATATGATTGAGTGTAGTCCGGCCCAGGAGTGTGAAGGTGAACGGAAAGGCTCTGGAGCAACGAACCGCCCTTGCTGTCTCTGCCTGGCTGGTTCCCCTCTCTCCACCAGGATTCTCTGCCTCAAACCCTTTTACAGGGACTGAGTCACTGGCTTACTGGTGTTCTTCCATGCCGTCCCTAGGAGGGGTGCGTCACTTGAGTGGGTTGAGTCACTGACGTGGTCTTCCTGTCTGGGTTGGCGCCCCCCCTTGGGCTGTGCCGTGGCGGAGATCTCCGTGGGCTATACTCGGCCTTGTCTCAGGATGGTAAGTTGGTGGTTGAAGGTATCCCTCAAGTGGTGTGGGGGCTGTGCTTTGGCATAGTGGGTGGGGTTATATCCTGCCTGTTTCGCCCTGTTAGGGGGTATCATCGGATGGGGCCACAGTGTCTCCCGACCCCTCCTGTCTCAGCCTCCCGTATTTATACTGCAGTAGTTTATGTATCGGGGGGCTAGGGTCAGTCTGTTATATCTGGAGTATTTCTCCTGTCTTGTCCGGTGTCCTGTGTGAATTTAAGTATGCTCTCTGTAATTCTTTCCCTCTTTCTTTCTTTCTTTCTTTCTCTCTCGGAGGACCTGAGCCCTAGAATCATGCCTCAGGACTTTCTGGCATGATGACTCCTTGCTGTCCCCAGTCCACCTGGCTGTGCTGCTGCTCCAGTTTCAACTGTTCTGCCTGCGGCTATGGAACCCTGACCTGTTCACCAGACATACTACCTGCTGTTTTCAACTCTCTGGAGACAGCAGGAGCGGTAGAGATACTCTCAATGGTCGGCTCTGAAAAGCCAACTGACATTTACTCCTGAGGTGCTGACTTGCTGCACCCTCGACAACTACTGTGATTATTATTATTTGACCATGCTGGTCATTTATGAACATTTGAACATCTTGGCCATGTTCTGTTATAATCTCCACCCGGCACAGCCAGAAGAGGACTGGCCACCACTTTCGCCTGGTTCCTCTCTGGGTTTCATCCTAGGTTTTGGCCTTTCTAGGGAGTTTTTCCTAGCCACCGTGCTTCTACACCTGCATTGCTTGCTGTTTGAGGTTTCAGGCTGGGTTTCTGTACAGCACTTTGAGATATCAGCTGATGTAAGAGGGGCTATATAAATACATTTGATATGAATTCCATAATACACAGAGCATGTAAGGGACTGAGGTGTCCCTGTCTGAGAATGCAACACATTGTTTAACTCTTCACATTCTTTAAAGTGTTTAAAGTGGAACTGACAGTGTTTAACTACTTTGCAGATATAAAACAAACAGACAATCATAATATCAGTCACAACATATCAAATTCTCAGTTCATGCTTCAAAACCAAGGTTATATTGGACCAAAAAATAAATGACGTACAGTAAGACATTGCTGGCAGAATAGATGGATGCAGTTCAATGCATGATTAATATCATTTAAAAATAAATCACAGCTGGCCTGCTACATTGTTTGCCGCCTCCACCCATTCAGGATGCACTGTTTCAGTTTCAATGACTCAATGTTTTGAACAGAAACGGACAAATGTAACTAAAGGCTGGGAACTTCAATATAATCAAGCTAGCAAGGGAAATGATCAAAGGTCAGTCATAATGTGGCTAATAGGCTAGCGCACACACAAGGCCTGTGGGCCGAATAGGACACACAAGGCCTGCGGGCCAAATAGGACACACAAGGCCTGCGGGCCAAATAGGACACACAAGGCCTGCGGGCCGAATAGGACACACAAGGCCTGCGAGTCGAATAGGACACACAAGGCCTGCGGGCCGAATAGGACACACAAGGCCTGCGGGCCGAATAGGACACACAAGGCCTGCGGACCGAATAGGACACACAAGGCCTTCGGGACGAATAGGACACACAAGGCCTGCGGACCGAATAGGACACACAAGGCCTGCGGGCTGAATAGGACACACAAGGCCTGCAGGCTGAATAGGACACACAAGGCCTGCGGACCGGATAGGACACACAAGGCCTTCGGGCCGAATAGGACACACAAGGCCTGTGGACCGAATAGGACACACAAGGCCTGCGGGCTGAATAGGACACACAAGGCCTGCGGGCCGAATAGGACACACAGGGCCTCCCGGGCCGGATAGGACACAAGGCCTGCGGGCCGAATAGGACACACAAGGCCTGCGGGCTGAATAGGACACACAAGGCCTGCGGGCCGAATAGGACACACAAGGCCTCTCGGGCCGAATAGGACACACAAGGCCTGAGCGCCGAATAGGACACACAAGGCCTGCGGGCCGAATAGGACACACAAGCGAGTATAAATGAGTCAACAGTTGTGTGATGTGATGCACTCACATCGGTGAATTCAACTTCAATTGAGCTATATTTCGTGTGTCCCATTTACAGTGTGTAGTGGAGGGAAAGTGTACGGTTAATAAAGGTTAATAAAATGTTGCAGTCTGGCTTCGTTTATTAAAGCTTGACAATGAGTAGTCAAAAAAACGAAACCTGAGGGCCTCCCGGGTGGCGCAGTGGTTAAGGGCGCTGTACTGCAGCGCCAGCTGTGCCACCAGAGACTTTGGGTTCGCGCCCAGGCTCTGTCGTGACCGGGAGGTCCGTGGGGCGATGCACAATTTGCCTAGCGTCGTCCGGGTTAGGGAGGGTTTTGCCAGTAGGGATATCCTTGTCTCATCGCGCACCAGCAACTCCTGTGGCGGGCACGCTAACCAAGGTTGCCAGGGGCACGGTGTTTCCTCCGACACATTGGTGCGGCTGGCTTCCGGGTTGGATGCGCGCTGTGTTAATAAGCAGTTTGGCTTGGTTGGGTTGTGTATCGGAGGACGCATGACTTTCAACCTTCGTCTCTCCCGAGCCCGTACAGGAGTTGTAGCAATGAGACATGATAGTAGCAACTAAAACAATTGAATACCACGAAATTGGGGAGGAAAAGGGGTAAAAAACAACAACATTTAAAACAAAACCTACAACAAAACACCCTGAATAGGCCTATTACAGCAGCATTTGAGCAGTAGCCTTGGCTAGCTATTCAACTCCATTGAATGCACCATACACCATGCACCATGCTGTATTCAACCGCACCAGTGATACATGCAGTGCAAAAAAAAACTGAAAAACATGTTTAAGTTTAAATGTTACAACAATGTTGTATGTTTTAGTTATTTGGAGTTATTAAATACTCTTTGATTAGGGTCACAGCATATCATAGCAGCAAAGGCTGGACACATCTTATTTATCTCTTCCTTTGTTTTACAGTTTTTCACAATCACTTTGGCACTAATTTCAGAACCTTGATGTCATTTTTCAAAACTCTAGACACAAAACGCACAACCAATGATCAAAATGCAAATTTTTCAAAACTCTAACACTTTTTCCAATTTCTTGGATAGAATACACATAACGCTAAGATCATCTGTTCATTGAACTAAAATCACCTGTTCAAAATTACACAACATAACATCAAAGTATTACCATTTCAAAATGAAATTCACACATTACATCTGAAAAGACTGTCTATTCATTTCATTACAATGATCTAACTATCAATTGATACAACTGCTCAAAATGATAAGTAACTGTTGCATTACTCTTAAGGCAGAGTTTTATGGAAACTGACAAACAATATTCCATGTTTAGATCATGAAAGTTTCAGGATAACGAGATCCATTGACACCAATTATCGAACATAAACCAATTGGACTACATTATCTATGGATGTAATGTTTCATCATCATTCTTTATCAGACACTGTTTCCATGGTCCCATGTACCACTTTTCCAGACCACGTTATCAGATTTAACATGACTGTACACTCACCGGCCACTTTATTAGGTACACCTATCTCGTACTGGGTAGGACCCCTTTTGCCTCCACAGCCTGAATGATTCCCGGCATTGTACATTAAGAGATGCCCTTCTGAACAACACTGTTTTAAACAGATGTTATTTGAGCATTTGTGGCCTTTCTGTTAGCTTGAATGAGTCTAGACATTATCCTCTGACCTCTCTCATTAACAAGGTGGTTTCCCCACAGAACTGTGGCTCACTGAATGTGTTTTGTTTATCGCACCATTCTCAGTAAACTCTAGAGACTGTAGTGCGTAAAAATCCCAGGAAGGCAGCTGTTTCTGAGATGCTGGAATCACCATGTGTGCCATCAACAATCACACAACGGTCAAAGTTGCTGAGATTACGCATCTTGCCCGTTCTAATGTTTGGTCAAACAACATCTAAAGCTCTCTACTCTATATACTCTATATATTGAGTTGCAGGCAGCCACATGATTCACTGTTCGACTGTAACCTTCCTTGATGGGCTAAATCAGGTCTGTAGAGCTGATGGCATGACCTATGTCATTGTGTGGGATAATGTCAGGTTCCACCATGCTGTGGATGTGATGTGGATGAGGAACACTGCAGTGATGTTTTACAGTAAGCCAGGTGAGGAACACTGCAGTGATGATTTACAGTAAGCCAGGTGAGGAACACTGCAGTGATGTTTTACAGTAAGCCAGGTGAGGAACACTGCAGTGATGTTTTACAGTAAGCCAGGTGAGGAACACTGCAGTGATGTTTTACAGTAAGCCAGGTGAGGAACACTGCAGTGATGTTTTACAGTAAGCCAGGTGAGGAACACTGCAGTGATGTTTTACAGTAAGCCAGGTGAGGAACACTGCAGTTGACCTTTAACTGTTTTTTCTTTTTTTTGTAGCTAATTATTTTTGCTTTGATTCAAAGAAACCTATGTTGTGATTTTATTGTATTTCATCAATAAATGTCCTATTTTGTTCAATGATTCCACTGTGTCTGTAGTATTCTCTCTATTAGTCCTTTTACAGTGATGTATTTACGTGTAGTAGCATAATGAAACATGTATCACATTCTGTACTACAATATTTAAGGGTTGAACAAACAACTACACAGTGAAACTATCGGTATCTTGTGTCTGGGTGATCTAAATGAATGGTATTTCATGATGAATGAGTTATTTGAACCAATGATTCTGCAAGCGCAAGGTTTCTTTAAAGATATGAATGCACAATGCAATATTTTGAACACTGGACAGCCTGTGTTACATGTGACGACCGTTTTGAGTTTTGTGTCTAGAGTTTTGAAAAATGACCACAAGGTTCTGAAAATAGTGATTGTTAATTTGCCATATTGTTGTTGATAAACACACAGTCCAGCCTGTAAACACACAGTCCAGTTCAAAGTGAATGATGACAGGCTCTACTGCCTGTAAACACACAGTCCAGTTCAAAGTGAACGATGGCAGGCCCTACTGCCTGTAAACACACAGTCCAGTTCAAAGTGAACGATGGCAGTCCCTACTGCCTGTAAACACACAGTCCAGTTCAAAGTGAATGATGGCAGGCTCTACTGCCTGTAAACACACAGTCCAGTTCAAAGTGAACGATGGCAGGCCCTACTGCCTGTAAACACACAGTCCAGTTCAAAGTGAACGATGGCAGGCCCTACTGCCTGTAAACACACAGTCCAGTTCAAAGTGAATGATGGCAGGCTCTACTGCCTGTAAACACACAGTCCAGTTCAAAGTGAACGATGGCAGGCCCTACTGCCTGTAAACACACAGTCCAGTTCAAAGTGAATGATGGCAGTCCCTACTGCCTGTAAACACACAGTCCAGTTCAAAGTGAACGATGGCAGGCTCTACTGCCTGTAAACACTCAGTCCAGTTCAAAGTGAACGATGACAGGCTCTACTGCCTGTAAACACACAGTCCAGTTCAAAGTGAACGATGGCAGGCCCTACTGCCTGTAAACACACAGTCCAGTTCAAAGTGAACGATGGCAGGCCCTACTGCCTGTAAACACACAGTCCAGTTCAAAGTGAATGATAGCAGGCCCTACTGCCTGTAAACACACAGTCCAGTTCAAAGTGAATGATAGCAGGCCCGTGTGGCAGATGGCCCATTTGCATATTGGCCTACTGATTGGCTATGGCGCACAGGACTGCGTGGACTCGGGTCCTGGACAAGACATATATTGTATTTACTGCAGTGTCTATTATGTGTCCAAACACACGGCCTCTTTTCCACTCTATATATAGAAGGTTCCCAAATTCCTTAGTATACAGTGCCTTGCGAAAGTATTCGGCCCCCTTGAACTTTGCGACCTTTTGCCACATTTCAGGCTTCAAACATAAAGATATAAAACTGTATTTTTTGTGAAGAATCAACAACAAGTGGGACACAATCATGAAGTGGAACGACATTTATTGGATATTTCAAACTTTTTTAACAAATCAAAAACTGAAAAATTGGGCGTGCAAAGTTATTCAGCCCCCTTAAGTTAATACTTTGTAGCGCCACCTTTTGCTGCGATTACAGCTGTAAGTCGCTTGGGGTATGTCTCTATCAGTTTTGCACATCGAGAGACTGAAAATTTTTCCCATTCCTCCTTGCAAATCAGCTCGAGCTCAGTGAGGTTGGATGGAGAGCATTTGTGAACAGCAGTTTTCAGTTCTTTCCACAGATTCTTGATTGGATTCAGGTCTGGACTTTGACTTGGCCATTCTAACACCTGGATATGTTTATTTTTGAACCATTCCATTGTAGATTTTGCTTTATGTTTTGGATCATTGTCTTGTTGGAAGACAAATCTCCGTCCCAGTCTCAGGTCTTTTGCAGACTCCATCAGGTTTTCTTCCAGAATGGTCCTGTATTTGGCTCCATCCATCTTCCCATAAATTTTAACCATCTTCCCTGTCCCTGCTGACGAAAAGCAGGCCCAGACCATGATGCTGCCACCACCATGTTTGACAGTGGGGATGGTGTGTTCAGGGTGATGAGCTGTGTTGCTTTTACGCCAAACATAACGTTTTGCATTGTTGCCAAAAAGTTCAATTTTGGTTTCATCTGACCAGAGCACCTTCTTCCACATGTTTGGTGTGTATCCCAGGTGGCTTGTGGCAAACTTTAAACAACACTTTTTATGGATATCTTTAAGAAATGGCTTTCGTCTTGCCACTCTTCCATAAAGGCCAGATTTGTGCAATATACGACTGATTGTTGTCCTATGGACAGAGTGTCCCACCTCAGCTGTAGATCTCTGCAGTTCATCCAGAGTGATCATGGGCCTCTTGGCTGCATCTCTGATCAGTCTTCTCCTTGTATGAGCTGAAAGTTTAGAGGGACAGCCAGGTCTTGGTAGATTTGCAGTGGTCTGATACTCCTTCCATTTCAATAGTATCGCTTGCACAGTGCTCCTTGGGATGTTTAAAGCTTGGGAAATCTTTTTGTATCCAAATCCGGCTTTAAACTTCTTCACAACAGTATCTCGGACCTGCCTGGTGTGTTCCTTGTTCTTCATGATGCTCTCTGCGCTTTAACAGACCTCTGAGACTATCACAGTGCAGGTGCCTTTATACGGAGACTTGATTACACACAGGTGGATTGTATTTATCATCATTAGTCATTTAGGTCAACATTGGATCATTCAGAGATCCTCACTGAACTTCTGGAGAGAGTTTGCTGCACTGAAAGTAAAGGGGCTGAATAATTTTGCACGCTCAATTTTTCAGTTTTTGATTTGTTAAAAAAGTTTGAAATATCCAATAAATGTTGTTCCACTTCATGATTGTGTCCCACTTGTTCTTCACAAAAAAATACAGTTTTATATCTTTATGTTTGAAGCCTGAAATGTAGCAAAAGGTCGCAAAGTTCAAGGGGGCCGAATACTTTCGCAAGGCACTGCATATGTTCCCAAACATTCTATGAAGGTGTGAAAAGGTGAAAATGACCATATCTAAGTGCCTGCTTGTCAGAAAATGTACAACAACAAAAAATGGTGTCACATTCTTCCTGGGGGTGTATATGAACAGATTTGAATAAGATTTCATGTTGCGCTATCAGTTCCACTCCTCTTCCCTATACACATCTTTAGCATAGAACACCCTCTCTTTTCAGAATAATGGTATTCTATACCATCTATTGCATCTTGCCTGTGCCGCTCTGTCATTGCTCATCCATATATGTATATATTATTATTCAATTCCTTTACTTAGACTTGTGTGTATTAGGTAGTTTTTGTGAAATTGTTAGATATTACTTGTAAGATATTGCTGCACTGTCAGAACTAGAAGCACAAGCATTTCTCTACACTCGCAATAACATCTGCTAAACATGTGTATGTGACCAATAACATCTGCTAAACATGTGTATGTGACCAATAACATCTGCTAAACATGTGTATGTGACCAATAACATCTGCTAACCATGTGTATGTGACCAATAACATCTGCTAACCATGTGTATGTGACCAATAACATCTGCTAAACATGTGTATGTGACCAATAACATCTGCTAACCATGTGTATGTGACCAATAACATCTGCTAACCATGTGTATGTGACCAATAACATCTGCTAACCATGTGTATGTGACCAATAACATCTGCTAACCATGTGTATTTGACCAATAACATCTGCTAACCATGTGTATGTAACCGATAACATCTGCTAACCATGTGTATGTGACCAATAACATCTGCTAACCATGTGTATGTGACCAATAACATCTGCTAACCATGTGTATGTGACCAATAACATCTGCTAACCATGTGTATGTGACCAATAACATCTGCTAAACATGTGTATGTGACCAATAACATCTGCTAAACATGTGTATGTGACCAATAACATCTGCTAAACATGTGTATGTGACCAATAACATCTGCTAAACATGTGTATGTGACCAATAACATATGCTAACCATGTGTATGTGACCAATAACATCTGCTAAACATGTGTATGTGACCAATAACATCTGCTAAACATGTGTTTAACCAATAACATCTGCTAAACATGTGTATGTGACCAATAACATCTGCTAAACATGTGTTTAACCAATAACATCTGCTAAACATGTGTATGTGACCAATAACATCTGCTAAACATGTGTATGTGACCAATAACATCTGCTAACCATGTGTATGTAACCGATAACATCTGCTAACCATGTGTATGTGACCAATAACATCTGCTAACCATGTGTATGTGACCAATAACATCTGCTAACCATGTGTATGTGACCAATAACATCTGCTAACCATGTGTATGTGACCAATAACATCTGCTAAACATGTGTATGTGACCAATAACATCTGCTAAACATGTGTATGTGACCAATAACATCTGCTAAACATGTGTATGTGACCAATAACTTTTGATTTGATTTGATTGGGTCTGCAGGCCGAATAGGACACACAAGGCCTAAGTTAAGACACTAAATAACTCCTTGTAAATTTGACACAACAATTGGTTCTATATTCGGAGAGACACTTAACAGATATAAAATGGGTGGAGTTACAGTAGGTATGATGGTGCACTGTTAAGATTCCAATGGACATGAACCCCACGCTACAGTACATAAGATATAAGGCCTAAGGTGTGCCGCAAGGATCTGTTTCAGTTCCATTCTTTGTTTATCACAATCACACACAGTGAAGGGAGGGAGAGGTGGAAGGAGGGGGGGTGCAGCATAGACAATACAAAACACCAACCACAAAACTCGATAACCATGTCCTGATTTGGAGGGGAGGGGTGAGGGGGTGAGGGGGTGGAGAGAAGGAGGGGGGCAACAGAGGATAGGAGGTGAAATTGGAAAGAGTAATGCATCTTTACCTTGTCTTGAGATGAACGAACTAGCTAGCGAGCCACGCAGTTTATATCCAGCTTTTGAGAGACAAAAGGAAAGGGGGGAAAGAAACAAGGGAACAAAAGAGAAGAAAGAAAAAGAGGCAGGGTGAATATAGTGTAGCGTTAGGAGAGAAAATGGAGCATTACCTCATCAATTAAGCATGTTCCGTTCCCATAAGGGTGGAACAGGGCCGGGGTCACGTTACACAGGCAATCACACACACACACACACACACACACACACACACACACACACACACACACACACACACACACACACACACACACACACACACACACACACACACACACACACACACACACACACACACACACACACACACACACACACACACACACACACAACAGCAAACACCCCCATTCACAAAAGCATACGTGCACACACACACACTCACTCTGTACACAAACATACCCACACAGCCTGTTTACCTCATGGAGATGCTCTCACTGACATCATGTCTTATTCATAAACTCTGGGAATATGAAACAGAAACACACACACACACACACACACACACGGAAACAAACACACCCTTGCCCGTCCCCTTATCCTATAGGTGGGCCTCTTCTCCGAGTCACTGGCAACTCCACCCTCTCCTCTTTAACAAAAACAAACACTCCCCCTCCACACACACACTCACAGGCTCACACACACACGGACACACACTCCTGTCGTCTACCTGTAAGGTATAAGGCCTAAGGTGTGCTCTGTAAAAGCATAAGGAGCGTTCAATGTGACATTGTCTGCGAGGGAGAAAGCTGTGTGTCTCTTCTCTCCTTATGTGTTCTCTCTCTGCACTGTAAGGCTATAAGAAGAGGATATATATATATATATATATATATATATATATATATATATATATATATATATATATACAGTACCAGTCAAAAGTTTGGACATACCTACTCATTCAAGGGTTTTTCTTTATTTTGACTATTTTCAACATTGTAGAATACTAGTGAAGACATCAAAAGTATGAAATAACACACATTTTAAAAATGTGTATTTATTTCACCTTTCCTTAACCAGGTATGCTAAATGAGAACATGTCCTCATTTGCAACTGCGACCTGGCCAAGATCAAGCATAGCAATTTGACACATACAACAACACAGAGTTACACATGGAATAAACAAAACATAGTCAATAATACAGTAGAACAAAAGAAAACAAAAAGTCTATATACAGTGAGTGCAAATGAGGTAAGATAAGGGAGTTAAGGCAATAAATAGGCCAAGGTGGTGAAGTAATTACAATATAACAATTAAACACTGGAATGGTAGGATGTGCAGAAGATGAGGGTGCAAAGGAGCAAGATAAATAAATCAATACAGTATGGGGATGAGGTAGTTGGATGGGCTATTTACAGATGGGCTATGTACAGGTGCAGTGATCTGTGAGCTGCTCTGACAGCTGGTGCTTAAAGCTAGTGAGGGAGATATGAATTTTCAGCTTCAGAGATTTTTGCAGTTTGTTCCAGTCATTGGCAGCAGAGAACTGTAAGGAAAGACGACCAAAGAAGGAATTGGCTTTGGGGGTGACCAGTGAGATATACCTGCTGGAGCGCGAGCTACGAGTGGGTGCTGCTATGGTGACCAGTGAGCTGAGATAAGGTGGGGCTTTACCTAGCAGAGACTTGTAGATGACCTGTAGCCAGTGGGTTTGGCGACGAGTATGAAGCGAGAGCCAACCAACGAGATGGATGGCCCTGTGATAAACTGCAGTTTGTTGAGTCGAGTGTTGGAGGCAATTTTATAGATGACATCACCGAAGTCGAGGATCGGTAGGATGGTCAGTTTTATGAGAGTATGTTTGGCAGCATGAGTGAAGGATGCTTTGTTGCGATATAGGAAACCAATTCTATATTTAATTTTGGATTGGAGAAGCTTAATGTGAGTCTATCCAGACACCTAGGTATTAGTAGTTGTCCACGTATTCTAAGTCAGAGCCATCCAGAGTAGTGATGCTGGACGGGCGAGCAGGTGCGAGCAGTATCGGTTGGATAGCATGCATTTAGTTTTACTTGCGTTTAAGAGCAGTTGGAGGCCACGGAAGGAGAGTTGTATGGCATTGAGCTCGTCTCGAGGTTAGTTAACACAGTGTCCAAAGAGGAGCCAGAGGTATACAGAATGGTGTCGTCTGCGTAGAGGTGTATCAGACAATCACCAGCAGCAAGAGCAACATCATTGATGTATACAGAGAAGATAGTCGGCCCGAGGACTGAACCCTGTGGGACACCCCAAAGAGACTGGCAGAGGTCCGGACAACAGTCCCTCAGATTTGACACACTGAACTCTATCAGAGAAGTAGTTGGTAAACCAGGCGAGGGAATCTTTTGAGAAACCAAGGGTGTCAAGTCTGCCAATAAGAATGTGGTGATTGACAGAGTCTAAAACCTTGGCAAGGTCGATGAATACGGCTGCACAGTAATGTCTTTTATGGATGGCGGATATGATGTCGTTTAGGACCTTGAGCGTGGCTGAGGTGCACCCATGACCAGTTCTGAAACCAGATTGCATGTATGGTGGGATTCGAAATGGTCGGTAATCTGTTTGTTAACTTGGCTTTCGAAGACCTTAGAAAGACAGGGTTGGATAGATATAGGTCTGTAGCAGTTTGGGTCTAGAGTGTCTCCCCTTTTGAAGAGGGGGATGACCGCGGCAGCGTTCCAATCTTTGGGAATCTCAGACGATAGGAAAGAGAGGTTGAACAGGCTAGTAATAGGGGCTGCAACAATTTCGGCAGAAAATTTTAGAAAGAGAGGGTCCAGATTGTCTAGCCCGGCTGATTTGTAGGGGTTCAGATTTTGCAGCTCTTTCAGAACATCAGCTATCTGGATTTGGGTAAAGGGGAAATGGTGGGTGCTTTGGCGGGTTTCTGTGGAGGGTGCCGGGCAGTTGACCGGGGTAGGGGTAGCTAGGTGGAAAGCATGGCCAGCCGTAAAGAAATGCTTATTGAAATTCTCAATTATAGTGGATTTATCAGTGTTGACAGTGTTTCCTAGCCTCAGTGCTTTGGGCAGCTGGGAGGAGGTGCTCTTATTCTCCATGGACTTTACAGCGTCCCAGAACTGTTTTGAGTTAGTTCTACAGAATGCAAATTTCTGTTTGAAAAAGCTAGCCTTAACATTCCTAACTAGCTGTGTATAGTTGTTCCTAACTTCCCTGAAAAGTTGCATATCACGGGGACTTTGTGCTGGTCAAGAGCAGACAGGTCTGGAGTGAACCAAGGTCTATATCAATTCCTAGTTCTAAATTTTTTGAATGGGGCATGCTTATTTAAGATGGTGAGGAAGGCACTTTTAAAGAATAGCCAGGCATCATCTACTGACGGGATGAGGTCAATGACATTCCAGGATACCCCGGCCAGGTCGATTAGAAAGGCCTGCTTGCAGAAGTGTTTTAGGGAGCGTTTGACAGTGATGAGGGGTGGTCGTTTGGTCGCAGACCCATTACGGATGCAGGCAATGAGGCAGTGATCGCTGAGATCTTGATTGAAAACAGCAGAGGTGTATTTGGAGGGTGAGTTAGTTAGGATGACATCTATGAGGGTGTCCGTGTTTACGGATCTGGAGTTTTACCTGGTAGGTTCATTGATAATTTGTGTGAGATTGAGGGCATCAAGCTTGGATTGTAGGATGGCCGGGGTGTTAAGCATGTCCCAGTTTAGGTCACCTAGGAACACGAGCTCAGAAGATAGATGGGGGGCAATCAATTCACTTATGGTATCCAAGGCACAGCTGGGGGCAGAGGGAGGTCTATAGCAAGAGGCAACAGTGAGAGACTTGTTTCTGGAAAGGTGAATTTTTAGAAGTGGAAGCTTGAATTGTTTGGGTACAGACATAGATAGTAATACAGAATTCTGCAGGCTATCTTTGCAGTAGATTGCAACACCGGCCCCTTTGGCAGGTCTATCTTGGCAGAAAATGTTATAGTGAGCAATGGAGATTTCATGGTTTTTGGTGGTTTTCCTAAGCCAGGATTCAGACACGGCTAAGACATCCGGGTTGGCAGAGTGTGCTTAAGCAGTGAGTAAAACAAACAAATTTAGGGAGTAGGCTTCTAATGTTAACATGCATGAAACCAAGGCTTTTACGGTTACAGAAGTCAACAAATGAGAGCACCTGGGAAGTGGGAGTGGAGCTAGGCACTGCAGGACCTGGATTAACCTCTACATCACCAGAGGAACAAAGGAGAAGTAGGATAAGAGTACGGCTAAAGGCTATAAGAACTGGACATCTAGCACGTTCGGAACAGAGAGTAAAAGGAGCAGGTTTCTGGGCACGATAGCATAGATTCAAGGCATAGCGTACAGACAAAGGTAAGGTAGGATGTGAGTACATTGGAGGTAAACCTAGGCATTGAGTAATGATGAGAGAGATATAATCTCTAGAGACATTTAAACCAGGTCATTACATATGTAGGAGGTGGAACAACATGGTTGGTTAAGGCATATTGAGCAGGGCTAGAGGATCTACAGTGAAATAAGACAGTAATCACTAACCAGGACAGTAATGAACGAGGCATATTGATATTAGAGAGAGGCATGCGTAACCAAGTGAACATATTGGTCCAGTGAGTGATTGGGCTGACTGGGAATAAGGCGATTCAGACAGTTATCAGGCTGATGCTAACATGCTAACAGTTAGTAGGACGGGGATAAACAAGCTAGCAGTTAGCAGACCGGGGCTGGCAAGCTAGCATTTAGCAGACCGGCTAGCAATTTAGCCTTTGGGGGTAAGTCCGCGATGGGGGTAAGTCTGTTTTTGCCACTTCGTACAGTGACGTCGATAGACCAGTCGTGGAGTTAGTAGGGTTCCAAGTAGCTCTAGGTAGCTAGCAGGCCTAGCAGGTTAGCAGAATGTGCCTTCAGTGGGCGTTGCGCCTGAGGGGCCTGTTAGAATCCTCGGGCAGATTATGTCGGTATTCCAGTCGTAGAGGATCAGTGGGGTTCCGTGCCCCGTACCGGCAGTAGAAGGGGTCCAGATATTGTAGCCCAGGAGTGAGCCGGGTGATGGGTCTAGCATGGGCTAGCCCCAGGCTAGTTGGTGCTAGCTCCGGGACGGAAACGTTAGCCAGGAGTAGTCAACCCGGGTTGCGGTTAGCTAGCTGTGATGATCCAGATGAAAAGTTTCAGAGTTTATGGTAGGAATCCAGGGATATGGAGAGAAAAATAGGTCCGGTATGCTCTGGTTTGAAACGTGTTGTACGAACTGGCGAGAGCTTTCCGAGCTAAAGGTTAGCTGATGACCGCTTGCAGTGGTTAGCTGACCAATAGCTGGTAGCTAGTTAGCTAGCTAGCTTCAGTTGAGGTATTCCAGTTTGGAGGTAAATAGAAATACGGTAGGAAAAAAGAGATCCACACCACATTGGATGAGGCGGGTTGCAGGGGACTATTTTGAAGTTGAGGTTTAGGAAAAATATTAAAAAGAACGCGAAGAAAAATATATATACACATGGGACGAGACAAGACAAAGACGTCTGACTGCTAAGCCATCTTGGATTCAGGAATGGAATCATGAATTACATGGAATCATGTATTAAACAAAAAAGTGTGAAACAAATCAAAATATATTTTATATTTTAAATTCTTCAAAGTAGTCACCGTTTGCCTTGATGATGGCTTTGCACACTCTTGGCACTCTCTCAATCAGCTTCATGAGGTAGTCACCTGGAATGCATTTCAATTAACAGGTGCGTCTTGTTAAAAGTTAATTTGTGGAATTTATTTCCTTCTTAATGTGTTTGAGCAAATCAGTTGTGTTGTGACAAGGTAGGGGTGGTATACAGAAGATAGCCCTATTTGCTAAAAGACCAAGTCCATTTTATGGCAAAAACAGCTCAAATAAGCAAAGAGAAATGACAGTCCATCATTACTTGAAGCATGAAGGTTAGTCAATGCGGAAAATTACAAGAATTTTCAAAGTTTCTTCAAATGCAGTCGCAAAAACCATGAAGCGCTATGATGAAACTGGCTCTCATGAGGACCGCTACAGGAAAGGAAGACCCAGAGTTAACTCTGCTGCAGAGGATAAGTTCATTAGAGTTTACTGCACCTCAGAAATTGGAGACCAAATAAATTCTTCACACAGATCCCTAAATCAACTGTTCAGAGGAGACGGGTTGAATCAGGCCTCCATGGTCAAACTTCTACAAAGAAACCACTACTAACAGACACCAATAATAAGAAGAGACTTGATTGGGCTAAGAAACACGAGCAATGGAAATTAGACTGGTGGAAATCTGTACTTTGGAAATCTGTACGATTTTTGGTTCCAACCGCCATGTCTTTGTGACACGCAGAGTAGGTGAATGGATGATCTTTGCATTTGTAGTTCCCACTGTGAAGCTTGGAGGAAGTGGTGTGATGGTGCTTTGCTGGTGACACTGTCTGTGATTTATTTAGAATTCAAGGCACACTGAACTAGCATGGCTACCACAGCATTTTACAGTGATATGCCATCCCATCTGTTTTGCGCATAGTGGGACTATAATTTGATTTTCAACATGACAATGACCCAACTCACCTCCAGGCTGTCTAAGGGCTATTTCACCAAGAAGTAGAGTGATGGAGTGCTGCATCAGATGTACTGGCCTCCACAATCACCTGCCCTCAACCCAAATGAGACGGTTTGGGATGAGTTTGACCGCAGAGTGAAGAAACAAGCAGCCAACAAGTGCTCAGCATATGTGGGAAATCTGTCAAGACTGTTGGAAGCTGGTTTGGAGAATGCCAAGAGTGTGAAAAGCTGTCATCAAGGCAAAGGGTGGCTACTTTGAAGAATCTCAAATATAAAATAGATTTAGATTTAATTAACACTTTTTTTGGTTACTACATGATTCCATATTTGTTATTTCATAGTTTTTAATGTCTTCACTATTATGTAGAAAATAGTCAAAATAAAGAAAAACACTGGAATGAGTAGGCGTGTCCAAACTTTTGACTGGTACTGTGTATATGAATATATATACATATATATACATATATACATATATATACATATATATCTATATATATATACATATATATACTGTATACACCGAACCAATATATATATATATATATATATATATATATATTGGTTCGGTGTACACAGTATATATATATATATATATTATTCATATATATTTTAATATATATATACTGTATTTACACTGAACCAAAATATAAACGCAACATGTAAAAGTGTCCCTTGTTTCATGAGCTGAAATAAAAGATCCCAGAAATGTTCCAGATGCACAAACAGCTTATTTCTCTCAAATGTTGTGTACAAGGTGTGGCATGTCAAGTAGCTGATTAAACAGCATGATCATTACACAGGTGCACCTTGTGCTGGGCACAATAAAAGGACACTTTAAAATGTGCAGTTTTGTCACAACACAATGCCACAGATGTCTCAATTTTGAGGGAGCGTGCAGTTGGCATGCTGACTGCAGGAACACCCACCAGAGCTGTTGCCAGATAATTTAATGTTAATTTATCTACCATAAGCTGCCTCTGTCATTTTAGAGAATTTGGCAGTACGTCCAACTGGCTTCACAACCGCAGAGCTCATGTAGTATGGTGTTGTGTGGGCGAGCGGTTTGCTGATGTCAATGTTGTGAACAGAGTGCCCCAAGCTACGGACAACGAACACAATTGACTGGAAGCTGAAAATGTCCCAGTTCTTCCTTGGCCTGCATATTCACCAGACATGATAGCCATTGAGCATGTTTGGGATGCTCTGGATCGATGTGTACAACAGTGTGTTCCAGTTCCCGACAATATCCAGTAACTTCGCACCACCATTTAAGAGTGAAATAACATTCCACTGGTCACAATCAACAGCCTGATCAACTCTATGCGTACGAGATGTGTCGCGCTGCATGAGACAAATGGTCACACCAGATACTGACTGGTTATCTGATCCACACCCCTAACTGTTTTTTTTAAGGTATCTGTGACCATCTATATTCCCAGACATCTGAAATGCATAGATTAGGGAATAATGCTTTTATTTCAATTGACTGATTTCCTTATATGAACTGTAACTCAGTAAAATATTTGTATCTTTTTAAATGTATATTTTAGTTCAGTATAAATAAGAAGGGGAGCAGAGAGTGGAAAAGGTGAGAAGATACAGGGAGACATAAAGGAACAGTGTGTGTGTATTACAGAGTGAAGCCACTGAAGCACCGGAGGAGGACCCTGAGGGATTTACAGCCCACCAGCCTAAGGCATTGCAGAATGACACACACACATACACACACACACAAACACACGCATGTGACGAACATTGACACACTAAGGGGTATACACACACACACACACATACACATCCTGTCATAAATATGTACAGGATATAGGGTGTGGAACACACACATACGCCTCTTGGACTATTCCTGCGGGCGCCCTATGTCCCCCCACCCCACGGTTTTCAATGTGTTAGCATTTATGCCATTGTTAATCCCATCATTGTTAATCCCATCAAGACAGATGGCCTTTGTAAAAAAGTATATGACATCGGAAGGTTTTTCTGACCATCCCAGGCATTCTAAAAAATGTGACCACGTGAGATAGAAATGCACAGAAAGACAGACAGGGAAGACTCAGGACGCACACGATTCTCACCCTCACATACACAATCCTGCATTTTTACCAGCACGCAAACAACCCTGCATTCTCACTCTTGACACACACGTTCCCACACACACTCTCCTGTCAGTCCACTTCCTCCCCAAACATACTATATGTCTCTAGCAGAGAAGAAAAGCTGTGTTCAGTCACAGTGCTAAGAGTAGGGAGGGTATCAGGGACAGGGTAAGCGTGTGTTACAGGAGTGTTGGCACCAGTCGGGTAGAGTGTTGGCAGTTTACAGCAGTACGTACCAGTTTCCACTTCGTGCCAGCTGCTGGCCTGGCTGCCGCTGCCCGGGGAGCGCCCTTGACCTGGATAGTAGGACTCTTCTCCTGGACTGTCCACCTCGTCCTCCATACACTTGATCCTCTTGGCCGAGCTGGACGGGGACACACACATGGACAGATGGACACACACACACACACACGCACACACACACACACACACACACACACACACACACACACACACACACACACACACACACACACACACACACACACACACACACACACACACACACACACACACACACACACACACACACACACACACACACACACACAGAGACCAGGGTTAATGTCTGATAGTTAAATAATGTTTTAAGTGCTATACAAAGAACAATCTACAGAAATGTATCTGTCATTTTCAATTTTCAGAAATCCTATATTCAGTTTGATGCAAACTTGCTGTCTAGTCTCCATGTGGTTCCACCTGGAACCAGTCAAACACTGAAGCTGCCCCCCCCAGCCACACACTGAAGCTGTCCCCCAGTCAAACACTGAAGCTGCCCCCCAGTCACACACTGAAGCTGCCCCCAGTCAAACACTGAAGCTGCCCCCCAGTCACACACGGAAGCTGCCCCCCAGTCAAACACTGAAGCTGCCCCCCAGTCACACACTGAAGCTGCCCCCCACAGTCAAACACTGAAGCTCCCCACAGCCACACTGAAGCTGTCCCCTCAGTCAAACACTGAAGCTGTCCCCCCAGCCACACACTGAAGCTGTCCCCCAGTCACACACTGAAGCTGTCCCCCCAGTCACACACTGAAGCTGTCCCCCCCAGTCACACACTGAAGCTGCCCCCCAGTCACACACTGAAGCTGCCCCCCAGTCACACACTGAAGCTGCCCCCCATTCACACACTGAAGCTGCCCCCCCAGTCACACACTGAAGCTGTCCCCCAGTCACACTGAAGCTGTCCCCCAGTCACACTGAAGCTGTCCCCCAGTCAAACACGGAAGCTGCCCCCGCAGTTACACACTGAAGCTGTCCCCCAGTCACACTGAAGCTGTCCCCCAGTCAAACACGGAAGCTGCCCACCCAGTCAAACACGGAAGCTGTCCCCCAGTCAAACACGGAAGCTGTCCCCCAGTCAAACACGGAAGCTGTCCCCCAGTCAAACACGGAAGCTGCCCCCCAGTCACACACTGAAGCTGTCCCCCAGTCACACTGAAGCTGTCCCCCAGTCAAACACGGAAGCTGTCCCCCAGTCAAACACGGAAGCTGTCCCCCAGTCAAACACGGAAGCTGTCCCCCGAATCAAACACGGAAGCTGCCGCCCCAGTCACACACTGAAGCTGTCCCCCAGTCACACTGAAGCTGTCCCCCAGTCAAACAATGAAGCTGCCCCCCAGTCACACACTGAAGCTGTCCCCCAGTCAAACACGGAAGCTGCCCCCCAGTCAAACACGGAAGCTGCCCCCCGCCCAGTCAAACACTGAAGGTGCCCCCAGTCACACACTGAAGCTGTCCCCCAGTCAAACACGGAAGCTGTCCCCCAGTCAAACACTGAAGCTGCCCCCCAGTCACACACTGAAGCTGACCCCCAGTCACACACTAAAGCTGTCCCCCAGTCAAACATGGAAGCTGTCCCCCCAGTCAAACACTGAAGCTGCCCCCCAGTCACACACTGAAGCTGCCCCCAGTCACACACTGAAGCTGCCCCCAGTCGAACACGGAAGCTCCCCCGTCAAACACTGAAGCTGCCCCCCCAGTCAAACACTGAAGCTAACCCCCAGTCAAACACGGAAGCTGCCCCATCCCCCCCAGTCACACACTGAAGCTGTCCCCCAGTCACACACTGAAGCTGTCCCCCAGTCACACTGAAGCTGTCCCCCAGTCTTACAATGAAGCTGTCCCCCAGTCACACACTGAAGCTGTCCCCCAGTCACACTGAAGCTGCCCCCCAGTCAAACACGGAAGCTGTCCCCCAGTCAAACACGGAAGCTGTCCCCCAGTCAAACACGGAAGCTGTCCCCCAGTCAAACACGGAAGCTGCCCCCCAGTCACACACTGAAGCTGTCCCCCAGTCACACTGAAGCTGTCCCCCAGTCAAACACGGAAGCTGTCCCCCCAGTCAAACACGGAAGCTGTCCCCCAGTCAAACACGGAAGCTGTCCCCCAGTCAAACACGGAAGCTGTCCCCCAGTCACACACTGAAGCTGTCCCCCATTCAAACACTGAAGCTGTCCCCCAGTCAAACACGGAAGCTGCCCTCCCCCAGTCAAACACGGAAGCTGCCCCCAGTCAAACACTGAAGCTGCCCCCCGTCACACACTGAAGCTGTCCCCCAGTCAAACACGGAAGCTGTCCCCCAGTCAAACACTGAAGCTGCCCCCAGTCACACACTGAAGCTGACCCCCAGTCACACACTAAAGCTGTCCCCCAGTCAAACACGGAAGCTGTCCCCCAGTCAAACACTGAAGCTGCCCCCCAGTCACACACTGAAGCTGCCCCCAGTCACACACTGAAGCTGCCCCCAGTCAAACACGGAAGCTTCCCCCAGTCAAACACTGAAGCTGCCCCCCCCCCCAGTCAAACACTGAAGCTGACCCCCAGTCAAACACGGAAGCTGCCCCATCCCCCCCAGTCACACACTGAAGCTGTCCCCCAGTCAAACACTGAAGCTGACCCCCAGTCAAACACGGAAGCTGCCCCCAGTCACACACTGAAGCTGTCCCCCCAGTCACACTGAAGCTGTCCCCCAGTCAAACACTGAAGCTGACCCCCAGTCACACACTAAAGCTGTTCCCCCAGTCACACTGAAGCTGTCCCCCAGTCAAACAATGAAGCTGTCCCCCAGTCACACACTGAAGCTGTCCCCCAGTCACACTGAAGCTGTCCCCCAGTCAAACACGGAAGCTGCCCTCCCCCAGTCAAACACGGAAGCTGTCCCACCAGTCAAACACTGAAGCTGCCCCCCGTCACACACTGAAGCTGTCCCCCAGTCAAACACGGAAGCTGTCCCCCAGTCAAACACTGAAGCTGCCCCCCAGTCACACACTGAAGCTGACCCCCAGTCACACACTAAAGCTGTCCCCCAGTCAAACACGGAAGCTGTCCCCCAGTCAAACACTGAAGCTGCCCCCCCCAGTCACACACTGAAGCTGCCCCCCAGTCACACACTGAAGCTGCCCCCCAGTCAAACACGGAAGCTTCCCCCAGTCAAACACTGAAGCTGCCCCCCAGTCAAACACTGAAGCTGACCCCCAGTCAAACACGGAAGCTGCCCCATCCCCCAGTCACACACTGAAGCTGTCCCCCAGTCAAACACTGAAGCTGACCCCCAGTCAAACACGGAAGCTGCCCCCCAGTCACACACTGAAGCTGTCCCCCAGTCACACTGAAGCTGTCCCCCAGTCAAACACTGAAGCTGACCCCCAGTCACACACTGAAGCTGTCCCCCAGTCACACTGAAGCTGTCCCCCAGTCAAACAATGAAGCTGTCCCCCAGTCACACACTGAAGCTGTCCCCCAGTCACACTGAAGCTGTCCCCCAGTCAAACACGGAAGCTGCCCCCCAATCACACACTGAAGCTGTCCCCCAGTCAAACACTGAAGCTGTCCCCCAGTCACACTGAAGCTGTCCCCCAGTCAAACACTGAAGCTGTCCCCCAGTCACACTGAAGCTGTCCCCTCAGTCAAACACGGAAGCTGCCCCCAGTCACACACTGAAGCTGCCCCCCAGTCACACACTGAAGCTGTCCCCCAGTCACACTGAAGCTGTCCCCCAGTCAAACACTGAAGCTGACCCCCAGTCACACACTAAAGCTGTTCCCCCAGTCACACTGAAGCTGTCCCCCAGTCAAACAATGAAGCTGTCCCCCAGTCACACACTGAAGCTGTCCCCCAGTCACACTGAAGCTGTCCCCCAGTCAAACACGGAAGCTGCCCTCCCCCAGTCAAACACGGAAGCTGTCCCACCAGTCAAACACTGAAGCTGCCCCCCGTCACACACTGAAGCTGTCCCCCAGTCAAACACGGAAGCTGTCCCCCAGTCAAACACTGAAGCTGCCCCCCAGTCACACACTGAAGCTGACCCCCCAGTCACACACTAAAGCTGTCCCCCAGTCAAACACGGAAGCTGTCCCCCAGTCAAACACTGAAGCTGCCCCCCAGTCACACACTGAAGCTGCCCCCCAGTCACACACTGAAGCTGCCCCCAGTCAAACACGGAAGCTTCCCCCAGTCACACTGAAGCTGCCCCCCAGTCAAACACTGAAGCTGACCCCCAGTCAAACACGGACGCTGCCCCATCCCCCAGTCACACACTGAAGCTGTCCCCCAGTCAAACACTGAAGCTGACCCCCAGTTAAACACGGAAGCTGCCCCCCAGTCACACACTGAAGCTGTCCCCCAGTCACACTGAAGCTGTCCCCCAGTCAAACACTGAAGCTGACCCCCAGTCACACACTGAAGCTGTCCCCCAGTCACACTGAAGCTGTCCCCCAGTCAAACAATGAAGCTGTCCCCCAGTCACACACTGAAGCTGTCCCCCAATCACACACTGAAGCTGTCCCCCAGTCAAACACTGAAGCTGTCCCCCAGTCACACTGAAGCTGTCCCCCAGTCAAACACTGAAGCTGTCCCCCAGTCACACTGAAGCTGTCCCCTCAGTCAAACACGGAAGCTGCCCCCAGTCACACACTGAAGCTGTCCCCCAGTCAAACACTGAAGCTGTCCCCCAGTCACACTGAAGCTGTCCCCCAGTCAAACACTGAAGCTGTCCCCCAGTCACACTGAAGCTGACCCCCAGTCAAACACTGAAGCTGCCCCCCAGTCAAACACTGAAGCTGCCCCCAGTCACACACTGAAGCTGTCCCCCAGTCAAACACGGAAGCTGCCCCCCAGTCACACACTGAAGCTGTCCCCCAGTCACACTGAAGCTGTCCCCCAGTCAAACACTGAAGCTGTCCCCCAGTCACACACTGAAGCTGTCCCCCAGTCACACTGAAGCTGTCCCCTCAGTCAAACACGGAAGCTGCCCCCCAGTCACACACTGAAGCTGTCCCCCAGTCAAACACTGAAGCTGTCCCCCAGTCACACTGAAGCTGTCCCCCAGTCAAACACTGAAGCTGTCCCCCAGTCACACTGAAGCTGACCCCCAGTCAAACACTGAAGCTGCCCCCCAGTCACACACTGAAGCTGTCCCCCAGTCAAACACTGAAGCTGTCCCCTCAGTCAAACACGGAAGCTGCCCCCCAGTCACACACTGAAGCTGCCCCCCACAGTCAAACACTGAAGCTGCCCCCCACAGTCAAACACTGAAGCTGTCCCCCAGTCACACACTGAAGCTGTTCCCCCATTCAAACACTGAAGCTGTCCCCCATTCAAACACTGAAGCTGTCCCCCAGTCAAACACTGAAGCTGTCCCCCAGTCAAACACTGAAGCTGCCCCCCAGTCACACACTGAAGCTGTCCCCCAGTCAAACACTGAAGCTGCCCCCCACAGTCAAACACTGAAGCTGTCCCCCAGTCACACACTGAAGCTGTCCCCCATTCAAACACTGAAGCTGTCCCCCATTCAAACATTGAAGCTGTCCCCCCATTCAAACACTGAAGCTGTCCCCCAAGTCACACACTGAAGCTCTCCCCCCAGTCAAAGACGGACTGTGGTTTGGTGCTGGTGTGTGTACAGTATATCTGTCTCTGTTAGTGAGGCTAAGAGTAGATCCCAAATGGCACCCCAATTCCCATTATAGTGCACTACTTTTGACCAGGGCCAATACGGGCTCTGGTTAGAAGTAATGCACTATATAGGTAACAATGTTCCACTTGGGATGCACCCTTAGACCAGTGAGTTATTTCCCTTGCCGTTGGTTCTGACATTTATTTGTGAATGTGATGTCTGCTGGTGAGCTTTCCTGGTAATCACGTAATTAGGGCCGAGCGTGTCCACACACTGCCTCCTTGTTCAGACCTGTTTGCTTTGATAGGAAGGAAGGCTGACCGGAGAGAGGGGTGGGCTGGTGGTGTATGTGAGCTTACACACAGACTTGGATATGTGGAGACGTACACACGCACAAATGTGTGTATGGGTACACATGCTCTTGCACACACACACATACTAGACGGTGTCAGAGGAAGGCTTATAAAATTGTTAGACTCCAGTCTCCCAAATCATAGACTGTTCTCTCTGCTACTTCACGGAAAGCGGTACCGGAGCGCCAAGTCTAGAACCAAAAGGCTCCATGACACAGCTTCTACCACCAAGTCATAAGACTGCTGAACAATTCATCAAATGGCCACCCAGACTATTTACATTGTTTTTACACTGCTGCTACTCGCTGTTTATTATCTATGCATAGTCACTTTACAAATGACCTCAACTAACCTGTACCCCCGCACATTGTCTCAGTACCAGTACCCCTGTATATAGCCTCGCTATTATGTCATTTTCTTGTGTTACTTTTTGATTTAATTACATTTTTTACTTTAGTCTAGTTAGTAAATATTTTCTTAACTCTATTTCTTGAACAGCATTGTTGGTTAAGGGCTTATAAGTAAGCATTTCACGTTAAGGTCTACACCTGTTATATTTGGCTATGTGACAAATAACATTTGATTTGATTTTATATGCAAACACATGCGTATTTAACATGCGCAAGTTTAACCATAGCACAGAATATGTGTGTGTGCAGAAGTCGGATCTTAATACGACCCATTCCGTCCGCAGGAGGAAAATCATTTAAATAGATATTTAATGTATAAATCGCCAGGGAGCAGCTGGATGCGGTGTTTGTAGGATATACAATGCAGTGCCGTCCCGAGGGGGCTATGGTTTGGGGAAGGCTCTGCAAACCATCCCACCTCATACCATCCAGTATTCTAAGGGCTTCCTAGAGCATTGTGAACTAGTGCAGTGGTCTGAGCAGCACGTCAGGCTCCAAGCATCACAACTTCTAGCCCAGTACTGGAAAATCATTTTGTATGAAACCGATGTTGGTGTCCTGGCTTATTGTTTTATTTGTTTCCTGTTTATCCATCAGTGTCTAGTCATTTCCTATCAACATCAGTGTCTGGTCATTTCCTATCAACATCAGTGTCTGGTCATTTCCTATCAATATCAGTGTCTGGTCATTTCCTATCAACATCAGTGTCTGGTTATTTCCTATCAACATCAGTGTTTGATCATTTCCTATCAACATCAGTGCCTGGTCATTTCCTATCAACATCAGTGTCTGGTCATTTCCTATCAACATCAGTGTCTGGTCATTTCCTATCAACATCAGTGTTTGATCATGGTCATTTCCTATCAACATCAGTGTCATGGTCATTTCCTATCAACATCAGTGCCATGGTCATTTCCAACATCAGTGCATTTCCTACATCAGTGTCTGGTCATTTCCTATCAACATCAGTGTCTGGTCATTTCCTATCAACATCAGTGTCTGGTCATTTCCTATCAACATCAGTGTCTGGTCATTTCCTATCAACATCAGTGTCTGGTCATTTCCTATCAACATCAGTGTTTGATCATTTCCTATCAACATCAGTGTCTGGTCATTTCCTATCAACATCAGTGTCTGGTCATTTCCTATCAACATCAGTGCCTGGTCATTTCCTATCAACATCAGTGTCTGGTCATTTCCTATTAACATCAGTGTCTGGTCATTTCCTATCAACATCAGGGGGAAAATAATCCTGGACTGTCCATATTTTAAATGTGTAACTACATCAAGTCAATCAGGGTATCAAAATATTTGTGTCAAAAGGGCATAGGCCGGAATCAAACCAACGCTGAACCCACGCCGACATGCTAGGACTGTATGTGCCCTAACTAACCGCGAGATTGAACCCACTTATGAGTTAAGGATACACTTCTAGCCCAGTGGAGGCCGATATCTGTCTTGTCTTATTGAGCTACAGTGGGGAGAACAAGTATTTGATACACTGCTGATTTTGCAGGTTTTAATACTTACAAAGCATGTAGAGGTCTGTAATTTGTATCACAGTTACACTTCAACTGTGAGAGACGGAATATAAAACAAAAATCCAGAAAATCACACTGTATGATTTTTAAGTAATTAATTTGCATTTTATTGCATGACATAAGTATTTGATCACCTACCAACCAGTAAGAATTCCGACTCTCACAGACCTGTTAGTTTTTCTTTAATGCACAAACGTACATATGCACAAATACACACTGTGGGGTGACTAGGGTTTTACTATGGGAATGAGCGAGTGTGTGTGTGTGTGTGCGCATGCCTAACTGTGTGTGCTTATGTGTCTAAGCGTGTGTGTGTGTGTGTGTATGCAGGTGTACGTGCCTGTCTCTGTGTGTGCCTCTCTCTTTCTGTGTGTGTGTGTTTATATGTGTGTGTGTGTTAATATATGTGTGTATGTGTGTGTTTGTGTGTGTGGGGGGGTGTGTGTGTGTGTGACTGTGTGTGTTTATATGTGTGCGTGTTTATATGTGTGTGTGTGTGTTTATATGTGTGTGTGTGTGTTTATATGTGTGTGTGTGTGTTTATATGTGTGTTTGTGTATGTGTGTGTATGTGTTTATATGTGAGTGTGTGTTTATTTGTGTGCGTGTGTTTATGTGTGTGTGTGTGTGTGTACCTGCTGGAGGATGTGCTGGGTAAGGGTCGCCTCATTGCCCCAGGGCTCATGCTGTAGTAGGAGGAGCTGTCCAGGTCGGCCAGCGAGAAGTTAGGACCCGTCCCAGCTGCGATGGGGGCTAGAGAGAGAGAAAGAGAGAGGAGGGAGAGAGAGAGAGGGGGAGAGAGAGGGGAGAGAGAGAGAGAGAGAGAGAGAGAGAGAGAGAGAGAGAGAGAGAGAGAGAGAGAGAGAGAGAGAGAGAGAGGGGGAGAGCGGGGGAGAGAGAGGGACAGAGAGGGGAGAGAGAGAGAGAGAGAGAGAGAGAGAGAGAGAGAGAGAGAGAGAGAGAGAGAGAGAGAGAGAGAGAGAGAGAGAGAGAGAGAGAGAGAGAACAAGGAGAGAGAACAAGAACATTAGGTGTTACCATTTATTAAACTACCACAGTGTACATCTCAATAAGTGGCCCTCCTCTCCTTGTGTCCTCTCCATGTCTCCTCTCCTCTCTACTTTCACCTGCAGAGGAGAGGAGACAAGAGGAGAGGAGATAAGAGGAGACAAGAGGAGAGGAGAACAGAGGAGAGGAAATAAGAGGAAAGGAGACAAGAGGATAGGAAAGGAGATAAGAGGAGAGGAGACAAGAGGAGAGGAGATAAGAGGGAGTGGAGAGTCACTTTAGATGCACCCGGTACCTCGTTCACCTTGTTGCCCTTAAGTGTCTGACTTAAAAGGTTTCCCTTCCCGCTACCTGCTTGCTTGTGTGTGTGTGTGTGTGTGTGTGTGTGTGTGTGTGTGTGTGTGTGTGTGTGTGTGTGTGTGTGTGTGTGTGTGTGTGTGTGTGTGTGTGTGTGTGTGTGTGTGTGTGTGTGTGTGTGTGTGTGTGTGTGTGTGTGTGTGTGTGTGTGTGTGTCTGTGTGTGTTGTAGGTCACCGTGGGACTAGCTGGCACCTTTTGTCATCCAGTCCATAAAGGCAGTTGGTGCCTCTTTATATTCACGGTGACGGGAACCACTATTTTTGATGAGGACAGCGCAAACGTGATGCGGAGGGGAGGAGGAAGAGGAGGAGAAAGAGGAGGAAGAGGTCAGAGGAGAGTCACTGCTGCAGACCAAATGGAGGAGAGGAAGAGGAAGAGGTAAGAGAGTCACTGCTGCAGACCAAATGGAGGAGGAGGACAACAGGAGGAGGAAGAGGTCAGAGGAGAGTCACTGCTGCAGACCAAATGGAGGAGAGGATGAGAGGAGGAGGAAGAGATAAGAGAGTCACTGCTGCAGAACAAACGGAGGAGAGGATGAGAGGAGGAGGAAGAGGTCAGAGAGTCACTGCTGCAGATCAAATGGAGGAGAGGACGAGAGGAGGAGGATAAGGTCAGAGAGTCACTGCTGCAGAACAAACGGAGGAGAGGATGAGAGGAGGAGGAAGAGGTCAGAGAGTCACTGCTGCAGACCAAATGGAGGAGAGGATGAGAGGAGGAGGAAGATGTAAGAGAGTCACTGCTGCAGAACAAATGGAGGAGAGGACGAGAGGAGGAGGAAAAGGTCAGAGAGTCACCGCAGCAGAACAAATGGAGGAGAGGACGAGAGGAGGAGGAAGAGGTCAGAGAGTCACTGCTGCAGACCAAATGGAGGAGAGGATGAGAGGAGGAGGAAGATGTAAGAGAGTCACTGCTGCAGAACAAATGGAGGAGAGGACGAGAGGAGGAGGAAAAGGTCAGAGAGTCACCGCAGCAGAACAAATGGAGGAGAGGACGAGAGGAGGAAGAGGTCAGAGAGTCACTGCTGCAGACCAAATGGAGGAGAGGACGAGAGGAGGAGGAAAAGGTCAGAGAGTCACTGCTGCAGAACAAACAGAGGAGAGGATGAGAGGAGGAGGAAGAGGTCAGAGAGTCACTGCTGCAGACCAAATGGAGGAGAGGACGAGAGGAGGAGGAAAAGGTCAGAGAGTCACTGCTGCAGAACAAACGGAGGAGAGGAAGAGGTAAGAGAGTCACTGCTGCAGAACAAATGGAGGAGAGGATGAGAGGAGGAGGAAGAGGTCAGAGAGTCACTGCTGCAGACCAAATGGAGGAGAGGACGAGAGGAGGAGGAAAAGGTCAGAGAGTCACTGCTGCAGAACAAACGGAGGAGAGGAAGAGGTAAGAGAGTCACTGCTGCAGAACAAATGGAGGAGAGGATGAGAGGAGGAGGAAGAGGTCAGAGGAGAGTCACTGCTGCAGACCAAATGGAGGAGAGGACGAGAGGATGAGAGGAGGAGGCTGCTGTGACAGATACAGTAATGGTGTTCCTAATTAACATTGGGAGAGGACACTGCTACTGGGAGAGAAAGGGAGAGAAAGAAAGAGGGATGGAGGAATGGAGTGAGACAGAAAAGGAGAGGGAGGAGAGAGCGCAATAGTGCACGCATCATCACAACGCGGCGCCCACCTCTCCCGATAACTGGCAAAATATATATGTATTAAACACTGTTCCGCGTAGTCGAGTTACCCCGGAAGACTCAACCCCCCCCGCCCCCCCAAAAAAGAGAGCCAGTATAATTTCTAAGCCATCTCTCTTTTTTCCCTCTTTCAATCCCCCTCTACACCCTCCCTCCTCTCCTCCCTCCTCTCCTCCCTCCTCTTCTCCCTCCTCTCCTCCCTCCTCTTCTCCCTTCTCTTCTCCCTCCTCTCCTCCCTCCTCTTCTCCCTCCTCTCCTCCCTCCTCTTCTCCCTCTTCTCCTCCCTCCTCTCCTCCCTCCTCTCCTCCCTCCTCTTCTCCCTCCTCTCCTCCCTCCTCTTCTCCCTCCTCTCCTCCTCCCTCCTCTCCTCCCTCCTCTTCTCCTCCCTCCTCTCCTCCCTCCTCTCCTCCCTCCTCTCCTCTCTCCTCCCTCTCCCTCCTCTCCTCCCTCCCTCCCTCCCCTCCCTCCTCTCCTCCCTCCTCTTCTCCCTCCTCTCCTCCCTCCTCTCCTCCCTCCTCTCCTCCCTCCTCTCCTCCCTCCTCTCCTCCCTCCTCCTCCTCCTCCCTCCTCTTCTCCCTCCTCTTCTCCCTCCTCTCCTCACTCCTCTCCTCCCTCCTCTTCTCCCTCCTCTCCTCCCTCCTCTTCTCCCTCCTCTCCTCCCTCCTCTCCTCCCTCCTCTCCTCCCTCCTCTCCTCCCTCCTCTCCTCCCTCCTCTCCTCCCCTCCCTCCTCTCCTCCCTCCTCTCCTCCCCTCCTCTCCTCCTCCTCCTCTCCTCCCTCCTCTCCTCCCTCCTCTCCTCCCTCCTCTCCTCCCTCCTCTCCTCCCTCCTCTCCTCCCTCCTCTCCTCCCTCCTCTCCTCCCTCCTCTCCTCCCCCTCCTCTTCTCCCTCCTCTCCTCCCTCCTCTCCTCCCTCCTCTCCTCCCTCCTCTTCTCCCTCCTCTCCTCCCTCCTCTCCTCCCTCCTCTTCTCCATCCTCTCCTCCCTCCTCTTCTCCCTCCTCTTCTCCCTCCTCTCCTCCCTCCTCTCCTCCCTCTTCCTAATCCAAAGTGGCTGGGTGTTATTTACGACGCAGGCAGAAAAGCAGTGGGTACATTTGCATGGCTAATAGGGTAAGTCATTTGTGAGAGAGCTAACCTGGACACCGGGCTGCAGTAACTCAGCCTATAGCTCTGGTCTGGAGAGAGGGATAAAGAGATGAAGGGAAGGTGGGAGGGGATGGAGAGAGAGAAGGAGAGAGAGAAGGTTATAGAAGGAAAGATTAGCGGGATGGAGGGAGGAAAGAGATGGAGGCAAGAGAGGGACAGCGGGAGATAAGAAGGTACAAAGAGATGAAAATGAGAGGAAAGAGGAAAAGAGAGAGAAAGAGGGGTAGAATGAGAGGGGGATACACAGCAGGATAGAGAGAAGCGGGGCCTAAATTGGGAGCCCTTCCGTTGTACAGGTGAGATGGAGTGATCTACGGGATAGAGAGGGGGAAGAATAGAGGGAGAGGTAGGGAGGGGGAAGTGACCAGCACTGCAGTCTGTCTGACTGGAATGGAAATCAATCATATAGGTCATCTGCAGTCTCTACCTCTTAAGGGCTTTATCAAGTGCTTTTTGCCTGGACGATTCCAAATGAAGCCTGTAGCTATCAGGCCAATATTGATCCTTCTTTCTCCTCCCCTCCCTCTGTCATTTTCTCTTTCTCTCTGACAGAACCTTCATCTCTCTCTCTCTCTGATGGAGCCCTTCTCTCTTTCTCCCTCCCTCACTATCCGTCAAACTACATTGCAGTGCCTTGCTGGTGCAGAGAAAGTGCATTGTCTCAATCTACATCCACATATCTCTCTCTCTCTCTCTCTCTCTCTCTCTCTCTCTCTCTCTCTCTCTCTCTCTCTCTCTCTCTCTCTCTCTCTCTCTCTCTCTCTCTCTCTCTCTCTCTCTCTCTCGCTCTCTCTCTCAGTGAAGAGCAAACACCATTGTAAATACAACCCATATCATATTTATGTTTATTCATTTTCATTTTTGTAGTTAAACTATTTGCACATCGTTACAACACTGTATATAGACATAATATGACATTTGAAATGTCTCTATTGCTTTGGAACTGTTGTGATTGTAATGTTAACTGTTCATTTTTATTGTTCATTTCACTTTTGTTTATCACTTGCTTTGGGAATGTTAACATATGTTTCAAATGGCAATAAAGCCCCTGGAATTGAATTGGATTGAATTGGAGAGAGAAGACGCCTGACAGGACTTGAGTTTTTCTGCTTGATCAGCACTACTGTATTTCTCTCCCTGCAGACCTGCTCCTGGACTTCACTCACACACACACACTCACTCACTCACTCACTCACTCACTCACTCACTCACTCACTCACTCACACACACACACTCACATACACACACACACACACTCACACACACACACACATACACACACACACACACACACACACACACACACACACACACACACACACACACACACACACACACACACACACACACACACACACACACACACACACACACACACACACACACACACACACACACACACACACACACACACACACACACACACACACACACACACACACACTCACACACTCACACACAGTGTGGTAGTGGTGGGGTTGGTGGTAGTGGTGGTGGGGTTGGTGGTGGTGGGGTTGGGGGTGGTGGTGGGGTTGGGGGTTCGTGGAGGTGGGGGTGGTGGGGTTGGTGGTGGGGTTGGGGGTGGTGGTGGGATTGGTGGTGGTGGTGGGATTGGTGGTGGTGGTGGTGGTGGGGTTGGGGTGGTGGTGGGATTGGTGGTGGTGGTGTGGTGGGGGGTTGGGGGTGGTGGTGGGATTGGTGGTGGTGGGGTAGGTGGTGGTGGTGGTGGTGGGGTTGGTGGTGGTGGTGGTGGTGGTGGGGTAGGTGTTGGTGGTAGTGGTGTTGGTGGTGGTGGTGGGGTTGGAGGTGGTGGTGGGGTTGGTAGTGGTAGTGGTGGGGTTGGTGGTGGGGTTGGTAGTGGTGGAGGTGGTGGTGGGGTTGGTGATGGTGGTGGGGTTGGTGATGGTGGTGGTGGTGGTGGGGTTGGTGGTGGTGGTGGGGTTGGTGGTGGTGGTAGTGGTGGAAGTGGTGGTGGGGTTGGTGGTGGTGGGGTTGGTGGTGGTGGAAGTGGTGGTGGGGTTGGTGGTGGTGGGGTTGGTGGTGGTGGGGTTGGTGGTGGTAGTGGTGGGGTTGGTGGTGGTGGGGTTGGTTGGTGGTGGAAGTGGTGGTGGGGTTGGTGGTGGTGGGGTTGGTGAGGTTTGCAAACTGTGTGGTGGATTGTGTGGTGTGAACAGTATCCCCAGTAGTAATGCCAGGGTATGCCGGGGGGCAGACAAGGTGGGTGAGGATGGAGGGAAGGAGGAGAGGCCAGGAGGAGAGGCCAGGAGAAGAGGCCAGGAGGAGAGGCCAGGAGAAGAGGCCAGGTGTGTGTATGGGTTAGAGTGATCCCAGGGGGGCATGCCCCTAGACGTGGGGTCTGTGTGTGTGTATGGGTTAGAGTGATCCCAGGGGGGCATGCCCCTAGACGTGGGGTCTGTGTGTGTGTATGGGTTAGAGTGATCCCAGGGGGGCATGCCCCTAGATGTGGGGTCTGTGTGTGTGAATGGGTTAGAGTGATCCCAGGGGGGCATGCCCCTAGACGTGGGGTCTGTGCGTGTGTATGGGTTAGAGTGATCCCAGGGGGGCATGACCCCTAGACGTGGGGTCTGTGTGTGTGTATGGGTTAGAGTGATCCCAGGGGGGCATGCCCCTAGACGTGGGGTCTGTGTGTGTGTATGGGTTAGAGTGATCCCAGGGGGGCATGCAACCTAGACGTGGGTGCTGTGTGTGTGTGTGTATGGGTTAGAGTGATCCCAGGGGGGCATGCCCCTAGACGTGGGTGCTGTGTGTGTGTATGGGTTAGAGTGATCCCAGGGGGGCATGCCCCTGGACGTGGGTGCTGTGTGTGCCACTCTAGCACGATGCCAATCATTCACAGAGAAAGAGTAAGTGTGTATTTTGTATTCATGTGCGTGTGTCCAACATACAAGCAGATGAGATGGAGGTGGGCACTGCTGGCCTAGGTGTGTGTTGCTCCATGCCAGGCTGTGCCAAGCGGTACCCACTGGCATGGTCTATAGCATGCCAGGTCAAACCGGAACTGATCTACAGAGTGACAATCATGACCAACTAGTGATACCGCTTCTAACTGGGAATTTCTAGTAGAACCAGCAAACTGGCATCGAGCAGCTAGTGATCCACTGTCTCCGCTGAGCAGATGGATGAAACTTACGAGACAGAGATAGATTACCTGTTGCCACAAGAAAAGGGCAACCAGTGAAGAACAAACACCATTGTAAATACAAATACAACAAATGTTTCCCATGCCAATAAAGCCCCTTGAAATGAATTGAATTGAATTGATAGGGAAGAGAAGAGACTGAGAGAAAGGAACAGAATCTCCCAAATTAACGGACCAATTACAGTAACGCCAAAAATATATAGAAAACAAACACCATAGTGATAACAGCTAAGTTTAAGAAGACTTACATTCCCTCCCCTCTACCCCCCTCTATCATCCCTCCCCTCTACCCCCTCTCATTCCTCCCCTCTACCCCCTCTCTCATCCCTCCCCTCTACCCCCTCTATCATCCCCTCCCCTCTACCCCCTCTATCATCCCTCCCCTCTATCCCCCTCTATCATCCCTCCCCTCTACCCCCTCTATCATCCCTCCCCTCTACCCCCTCTATCATCCCTCCCCTCTACCCCCTCTATCATCCCTCCCCTCTACCCCCTCTATCATCCCTCCCCTCTACCCCCTCTATCATCCCTCCCCTCTACCCCCTCTCATCCCTCCCCTCTACCCCCTCTATCATCCCTCCCCTCTATCCCCCTCTATCATCCCTCCCCTCTACCCCCTCTATCATCCCTCCCCTCTACTCCCCTCTCATTCCTCCCCTCTACCCCCCTCTCTCATTCCTCCCCTCTACCCCCTCTCTCATCCCTCCCCTCTACCCCCTCTCTCATCCCTCCCCTCTACCCCCCTCTCTCATTCCTCCCCTCTACCCCCTCTCTCATCCCTCCCCTCTACCCCCTCTCTCATCCCTCCCCTCTACCCCCTCTCTCATTTCTCCCCTCTACCCCCTCTCTCATTCCTCCCCTCTACCCCCTCTCTCATTTCTCCCCTCTACCCCCTCTCTCATTCCTCCCCTCTACCCCTCTCTCATTTCTCCCCTCTACCCCCTCTCTCATTCCTCCCCTCTACCCCCTCTCTCATTTCTCCCCTCTACCCCCCTCTCTCATTCCTCCCCTCTACCCCCTCTCTCATCCCTCCCCTCTACCCCCTCACTCATCCCTCCCCTCTACCCCCTCTCTCATTCCTCCCCTCTACCCCCTCTCTCATTCCTCCCCTCTACCCCCTCTCTCATTTCTCCCCTCTACCCCCTCTCTCATTCCTCCCCTCTACCCCCTCTCTCATCCCTCCCCTCTACCCCCTCTCTCATCCCTCCCCTCTACCCCCTCTCTCATCCCTCCCCTCTACCCCCTCTCATTCCTCCCCTCTACCCCCTCTCTCATTCCTCCCCTCTACCCCCTCTCTCATCCCTCCCCTCTACCCCCTCTCTCATTCCTCCCCTCTACCCCCCTCTCTCATCCCTCTCTCTACCCCCCTCTCTCTACCCCCCTCTGTCATTCCTCCTCCTACCCCCTCTCTCTCTACCCTCCATCTACCCCCATCCCTCTACCCCTCCCTCTCTCTCTACCCTTCCTCTACCCCCTCTCTCTTCCCTCCCTCTACCCCCACTTTCTCTCTCTTACCTCCCTCTATGCCTCTCTCTCTCCCATCCCTCTCTCTTTCTCTCTTCCTTCTCTCTCTTCCCTTCCTCTAACCCCCTCTCTATCTCTCCCCCATTCTCGCTCTCCCTTCCCTCTACCCCCCTTCTCTCTTCCCTCCCTATACCCCCCATTTCTCTCTCTCTACCCCCTCTCTCTCTATTCCCTCCCTCTACCCCCTCTCTCTCTCCCCCCCCTCTACCCCCCACTCTCTCTCTCTTCCCTTCCTCCACCCCCTGTCTCTCTCTCTCTCTCATTCTCGTTTTTTGTGTGGTGCTTTAATAGGATATTGATCGACAGAAGCAGATTCGATTGGGCCCTGCCACTGAATTGTGTAATGGGTGCACAAAGCCAAGGTCACACTACCGTACAGAGGGGGAGGTAGGGGAGGATGGGTAGGGGAAGGGGAGGATGATGAGGGGGGGTGAAGGCGGCCTGTCGCCCCATTCAATAACGACCCCTCATCTATAGCTCTGCACTTTCAAGTCAACCCACCCCCTGGTCCCTCTCCACTCTCTTAAATAAATCTATCATACATGCCATTTGACTAGATGTTCAGGAGTCTTATGACTTGGGGGTAGAAGCTGTTCAGAGCCTCTTGGACCTAGACTTGGCGCTCCGGTACCGCTTGCCGTGCAGTAGCCTAGAGAACAGTCTATGACTAGGGTTGCTGGAGTCTTTGACAATTTTTAGGGCCTTCCTCTGACACCGCCTAGTATAGAGGTCCTGGATGGCAGGAAGCTTGGCTCCAGTGATGTACCGGCCGTTTGCACTATCCTCTGTAGTGCCTCGTGGTCGGAGGCTGAGCATTTGCCATACCAGGCGGTGATGCAAACAGTCAGGATGCTCTCGAAGGTGCAGAAGTAGAACCTTTGGAGGATCTGCTGACCCATGTCAAGTATTTTCAGTCTCCTGAGGGGGAATAGGTTTTTCGTGCCCTCTTCACGACTGTCTTTGTATGTCTGGACCATGTTAGTTTGATGGTGATGTGGACACCAAGGATCTTTAAGCTCTCAACCTGCTCAACTGCAGCCCCGTCAATGAGAATAGGGGGCGTACTCTGGCCTCTGTTTCATGATCAGCTCTTGTCCTGGCACCACACTGGCAGGTCTCTGATCTCCTCCCTATAGTCTGACTCATCGTTGTTGGTGATCAGGCCTACCACCGCCATGTCGTCTGGAAAACTTAATCATGGTGCTGGGAGTCGTGAGCGGTCACGCAGTCATTGGGTGAACAGTGAGTACAGGAGGGGACTAAGCACGCACCCCTGAGGGGCCCCCCTCAGCGTGGCAGACGATCAGCGTGGCAGATGTGTTGCTGCCTACCCTTACCAACTGGGGGCGGCCCGTCAGGAAGTCCAGGATCCAGTTTCAGAGGGTGGTGTTTAGTCCCAGGATCCTTAGCTTAGTGATGAGCTTTGAGGACACTATGGTGTTGAACGCTGAGCTGTAGTCAATGAATAGCATTCTCACTTAGGCATTCCTCTTGACCAGGTGAGAGAGGGTAGTGTGGAGTGCAATAGAGATTGCATCATCTGTGGATCTGTTGGGGCGGTATGTGAATTGGAGTGGGTCTAGGGTGTCTGGGATGATGGTGTCGATGTGAGCCATGACCAGCCTTTCAATGCATTACATGGCTACAGATGTGAGTACTACGGGGCGAAAGTCATTTAGGCAGGTTGCCTTGGCGTTCTTAGCTACAGGGACTATGGTGGTCTACTTGAAACATGTAGGTATTACAGACTGGGTCCGGGAGAGGTTGAAACGGATGACAAAGGAGGGATGGAGAGATGGCGTGAGTGAGGGGAGGGTGTATGTGGTGGGGGGTGTGTGTGGTGGGGGGTGGGGGTGATCAATGAATCTTTGATCAGAAGGGTCTCCAGTCAGAGTGCTGACAGGCACTTTCAATGGGCTATTGTTAGCGGGGGCTAACGACAGGACCGAATGGATCGTTCTGCACCCCCTCCCTCCCTCCCTGTGTTGTATGTAGAACACACTTTTTAAAGGTCATGTTTTTCTCTTTCCTCACTCTCTCTCCATTTCTCCTTTGTCTCTCCATCTCTCCTTTGTCTCTCCATCTCTCCTTTGTCTCTCCATCTCTCTTTGTCTCTCCATCTCCCCTTTGTCTCTCCATCTCTCCTTGTCTCTCCATCTCTCCTTGTCTCTCCATCTCTCCTTTGTCTCTCCATCTCTCCTTTGTCTCTCCATCTCTCCTTGTCTCTCCATCTCTCCTTGTCTCTCCATCTCTCCTTTGTCTCTCCATCTCTCCTTTGTCTCTCCATCTCTCCTTTGTCTCTCCATCTCTCCTTTGTCTCTCCATCTCTCCTTTGTCTCTCCATCTCTCCTTCATCTTTCCGTCTCCTCCTTCTCCAATGACAAAGATTTGTCTGGAGGAGTTTCTTTCTTTCTACCTCCCTCACCTCCTCCTCTCCCCTCCTCCTCTCCCCTCCTCCTCTCACCTCCTCCTCTCCCCTCCTCCTCTCACCTCCTCCTCTCCCCTCCCCTTTCCCTTTATCTTCCCTTTTCTTCTTCTCCAAGAGGAGTGGCACCGACAGGGCCTCCCCCCTAACGATTAAGGTTAAGAGTCGAGGAGGGGCACCGACAGGGCCTCCCCCCTAACGATTAAGGTTAAGAGTCGAGGAGGGGCACCGACAGGGCCTCCCCCCTAACGATTAAGGTTAAGAGTCGAGGAGGGGCACGGACAGGGCCTCCCCCATAACGATTAAGGTTAAGAGTCGAGGAGGGGCACCGACAGGGCCTCCCCCATAACGATTAAGGTTAAGAGTCGAGGAGGGGCACCGACAGGGCCTCCCCCATAACGATTAAGGTTAAGAGTCGAGGAGGGGCACCGACAGGGCCTCCCCCTTAACGATTAAGGTTAAGAGTCGAGGAGGGGCACCGACAGGGCCTCCCCCATAACGATTAAGGTTAAGAGTCGAGGAGGGGCACCGACAGGGCCTCCCCCATAACGATTAAGGTTAAGAGTCGAGGAGTGGCACCGACAGGGCCTCCCCCCTAACGATTAAGGTAAAGAGTCGAGGAGGGGCACCGACAGGGCCTCCGCCCTAACGATTAAGGTACAGAGTCGAGGAGGGGCACCTACAGGGCCTTCCCCCCCTAACGATTAAGGTTAAGAGTCAAGGAGGGGAACCGACAGGGCCTCCCCCCTAACGATTAAGGTAAAGAGTTGAGGAGTGGCACCGACAGGGCCTCCCCCCTAACGATTAAGGTTAAGAGTCGAGGAGGGGCACCGACAGGGCCTCCCCCCTAACGATTAAGGTTAAGAGTCGAGGAGTGGCACCGACAGGGCCTCCCCCCTAACGATTAAGGTTAAGAGTCGAGGAGTGGCACCTACAGGGCCCCCCCCCTAATGATTAAGGTTAAGAGTCGAGGAGTGGCACCAACAGGGCCTCCCCCCCTAACGATTAAGGTAAAGAGTCTGGGAGGGGCACCAACAGGGCCTCCCCCCTAACGATTAAGGTTAAGAGTCGAGGAGTGGCAACTACAGGGACTCCCCCCTAACGATTAAGGTTAAGAGTCGAGGAGTGGCAACTACAGGGACTCCCCCCTAACGATTAAGGTTAAGAGTCGAGGAGTGGCAACTACAGGGACTCCCCCCTAACGATTAAGCTTAAGAGTCGAGGAGTGGCAACTACAGGGACTCCCCCCTAACGATTAAGGTTAAGAGTCGAGGAGTGGCAACTACAGGGACTCCCCCCTAACGATTAAGGTTAAGAGTCGAGGAGTGGCAACTACAGGGACTCCCCCCTAACGATTAAGATTAAGAGTCGAGGAGTGGCAACTACAGGGACTCCCCCCTAACGATTAAGATTAAGAGTCGAGGAGTGGCAACTACAGGGACTCCCCCCTAACGATTAAGATTAAGAGTCGAGGAGTGGCAACTACAGGGACTCCCCCCTAACGATTAAGGTTAAGAGTCGAGGAGTGGCACCTACAGGGCCCCCCCCCTAATGATTAAGGTTAAGAGTCGAGGAGTGGCACCGACAGGGCCTCCCCCCTAACGATTAAGGTAAAGAGTCGAGGAGGGGCACCGACAGGGCCTCCGCCCTAACGATTAAGGTACAGAGTCGAGGAGGGGCACCTACAGGGCCTTCCCCCCCTAACGATTAAGGTTAAGAGTCGAGGAGGGGAACCGACAGGGCCTCCCCCCTAACGATTAAGGTAAAGAGTTGAGGAGTGGCACCGACAGGGCCTCCCCCCTAACGATTAAGGTAAAGAGTCGAGGAGGGGCACCGACAGGGCCTCCCCCCTAACGATTAAGGTTAAGAGTCGAGGAGGGGCACCGACAGGGCCTCCGCCCTAACGATTAAGGTTAAGAGTCGAGGAGTGGCACCGACAGGGCCTCCCCCCTAACGATTAAGGTTAAGAGTCGAGGAGTGGCACCTACAGGGCCCCCTAATGATTAAGGTTAAGAGTCGAGGAGTGGCACCAACAGGGCCTCCCCCCCTAACGATTAAGGTAAAGAGTCTGGGAGGGGCACCAACAGGGCCTCCCCCCTAACGATTAAGGTTAAGAGTCGAGGAGTGGCAACTACAGGGACTCCCCCCTAACGATTAAGGTTAAGAGTCGAGGAGTGGCAACTACAGGGACTCCCCCCTAACGATTAAGATTAAGAGTCGAGGAGTGGCAACTACAGGGACTCCCCCCTAACGATTAAGGTTAAGAGTCGAGGAGTGGCAACTACAGGGACTCCCCCCCTAACGATTAAGGTTAAGAGTCGAGGAGTGGCAACTACAGGGACTCCCCTAACGATTAAGATTAAGAGTCGAGGAGTGGCAACTACAGGGACTCCCCCCTAACGATTAAGGTTAAGAGTCGAGGAGTGGCAACTACAGGGACTCCCCCCTAACGATTAAGATTAAGAGTCGAGGAGTGGCAACTACAGGGCCTCCCCCCTAACGATTAAGATTAAGAGTCGAGGAGTGGCAACTACAGGGACTCCCCCCTAACGATTAAGATTAAGAGTCGAGGAGTGGCAACTACAGGGCCTCCCCCCTAACGATTAAGATTAAGAGTCGAGGAGTGGCACCGACAGGGCCTCCCCCCTAACGATTAAGATTAAGAGTCGAGGAGTGGCAACTACAGGGCCTCCCCCCTAACGATTAAGGTTAACCTAAACTTTAGAGCCTGTCTTCATAAAGGGTCTCAGACTGCTGATCTAGGATCAGTCCCCTCTTCCCTTGCATTCATTGTAACCTAAAAGGTAAAACTGATCCTAGATCAGCACTCCTACTCTGAGAAACAGATCTTAGTCATTGTCCATTTTTCATTGGCCTACTAACGTGACTGTGGGTCTTTTCCTTTAGCTGACTGTCTGATTTGGGAGAGAATTGGGGTTTGCTCTTAGTTCATTAACATAGTGGGAGCGACTGGGGAATCTCTGTATCGATCCTAATAAATTGTATTAGTGGGCCCGGACCATATCGATGGAAGATATGCAATCACATCACTGCCTGCTGCTGGCTTCTCTTTGTGGAGAGAATAGAGATGGAGACAGAGAGAGAAAGAGACAGAGAGAGAGAGTGACGGGGGGGGGGGGGGGGTTAAAGAGAGAGTGACAGAGGGGTAGAGAGAGAGTGACGGGGGGTTAAAGAGAGAGTGACAGAGGGGTAGAGAGAGAGTGACGGGGGTAAAGTGAGAGTGACGGGGGGTAAAGAGAGAGTGACGGGGGTAAAGAGAGAGTGACGGGGGTAAAGAGAAGAGAGAGTAACGGGGGGGTAAAGAGAGAGTGACGGGGGTAAAGAGAGAGTGACGGGGGTAAAGAGGGAGTGACGGGGGTAAAGAGAAGAGAGAGTGACGGGGGTAAAGAGAAGAGAGAGGACGGGGGTAAAGAGAGAGTGACGGGGGGTAAAGAGAAGAGAGAGTGACGGGGGGTAAAGAGAAGAGAGAGTGACGGGGGTAAAGAGAGAGTGACAGAGGGAGTAAAGAGAGAGTGACAGGGGGTAAAGAGAGAGTGACAGGGGGTAAAGAGAGAGTGACGGGGGTAAAGAGAAGAGAGAGTGACAGAGGGAGTAAAGAGAGAGTGACGGGGGTAAAGAGAAGAGAGAGAGTGACGGGGGTAAAGAGAAGAGAGAGTGACAGAGGGAGTAAAGAGAGAGTGACGGGGGTAAAGAGAAGAGAGAGACACGGGGGGTAAAGAGAAGAGAGAGTGACGGGGGGTAAAGAGAGAGTGACAGAGGGAGTAAAGAGAGAGTGACAGGGGGTAAAGAGAGAGTGACAGGGGGTAAAGAGAGAGTGACAGGGGGTAAAGAGAGAGTGACATGGGGGTAAAGAGAGAGTGACGGGGGTAAAGAGAAGAGAGAGTGACGGGGGGCAAAGAGAGAGTGACGGGGGGTAAAGAGAAGAGAGAGTGACGGGGGTAAAGAGAAGAGAGAGTGACGGGGGTAAAGAGAGAGTGACGGGGGGATAAAGAGAGAGTGACAGGGGGTAAAGAGAGAGTGACAGGGGGGTAAAGAGAGAGTGACGGGGGGTAAAGAGAGAGTGACAGAGGGAGTAAAGATGGGGGAGGTAGAGAGAGGAATAGAGGATAAACTTACTCTGTGAGACTCGCACGAGCTCGGCCACACTGAAGACACCCGATGTGACAAAGCTGTCTTGGAAGCCAAGATGTCCTGAGAGAGAGAGAGAGAGAGAGAGAGAGAGAGAGAGAGAGAGAGAGAGAGAGAGAGAGAGAGAGAGAGAGAGAGAGAGAGAGAGAGAGAGAGAGAGAGAGAGAGAGAGAGAGAGAGAGAGAGAGAGAGATGATGTTATTGCAAACAGAGCATCGTTGGAACATGAAACAGGAGGCATGGGTCGAGGTTCGTCTCAAACACACATCATACACACACACACACAAAATCACGCATGCATGTGCACACAGACACAGACACAGGCACACAGACACACAGACACACAGACACACAGACACACACACACACACAGACTCTCTCACGCACACACCGTTACATGTCCCTGTGGAAAGTAATGCAACGTGGGGGAGGAGGGTGCATTTACAATGACCTAAAGGGCAGGGCACATCTGGGGCCCCTGTCCCCACCTTCCACTCCCAAAAACCACGGCAGGGGGCTCCACTAACCAGACACACACAAAAACACACTTAAGTGTCTCCAGTGAAACTACTGGAGCAGCTCGTGTTGATACTCGTGTTGCACTATTGTAAAGTGACTGTTCTACTGAATGTCATAAGGTGAATGCACCAATTTGTAAGTCGCTCTGGATAAGAGCGTCTGCTAAATGACTTAAATGTAATGTAAAAAATGATACTGAACACATTTGAGTACAAAATCCTATTTTCTCATCTTTCCAAGACATTTTCCATAACTTTGGACAAGCTTTTGCTTTTCCCCTACAACTCCTGTACCACCAACTGAATGTTGCTCTGCCTGGAGTACCCCTGCAGTACCCCCCCAAGTACTCCCAGGGTTCCCAGTAACTCTCGTTGGGAACCACTAGGAACCACCAGTGGTGCGGCAGTCTAATGCACTGCATGTCAGTGCTAGAGGCATCACTACAGACCCTGGTTTGATTCCAGGCTGTATCACAACTGGCCATGATTGGGAGTCCCATAGGGCGGCGCACAATTGGTACAGCATCGTCCGGGATTGGCTGGGATAGCCCCAGTGTCGTTCGGGTTAGGAATTGGCTGGGATAGGCTGGGATTGGCTGGGATAGGCTGGGATAGGCTGGGATTGGCTGGGATAGGCTGGGATAGGCTGGGATAGGCTGGGATAGGCTGGGATAGGCTGGGATAGGCTGGGATTGTAAATACAAATTTTATCTTAACTGACTTGCCTAGTTAAATGAAGGTTCAATAACAAAATGAAATACGTTCATTGCTCGTCTTCATTCCCTCGACGCTCTATGACTACGTCCCAAAGAGAACCCTATTCCCTTTAGAGTGACCAGGGCCCAGCTCTGCTCCAAATTTAGTACACTCTTAAGAGTAAAGATGCCAAAGAGAGAGAGAGAGAGAGAGAGAGAGAGAGAGAGAGAGAGAGAGAGAGAGAGAGAGAGAGAGAGAGAGAGAGAGAGAGAGAGAGAGAGAGAGAGAGAGAGAGAGAGAGAGAGAGAGAGGAGACAGGCAGAGAGAGGGAAAGAGAGAAGAGAAGACATGCTATGTGCTCACTGCCCACAAAATGAGGTGGAAACTGAGCTGCACTTCCTAACTTCCTGCCCAATGTATGACCATATTAGAGAGACATATTTCCCTCAGATCACACAGATCCACAAAGAATTCGAAAACAAATCCAATTTTGATAAACTCCCATATCTACTGGGTGAAATTCCACAGTGTGCATCACAGCAGCAAGATTTGTGACCTGTTGCCACGAGAAAAGGGCAACCAGTGAAGAACAAACACCATTGTAAATACAACGCATATTCATGCTTATTTATTTTATCTTGTGTCCTTTAACCTTTTGTACACTGTTACAACACTGTATATATATGACATTTGGATTGTCTTTATTGTTTTAAAACTTCTGTATGTGTAATGTTTACTGTTAATTTTGATTGTTTATTGCGTTCATTGCACGCAGAGTCAGGGTATATGCAACAGTTTGGGCCGCCTGGCACATTGCGAACTAATTTGCCAGAATTTTACGTAATTATGACATAACATTGAAGGTTGTGCAATGTAACAGGAATATTTAGACTTAGGGATGCCAACCATTCGATAAAATACAGAACGGTTCCGTATTTCACTGAAAGAATAAACGTCTTGTTTTCGAAATGATAGTTTCCGGATTTGACCATATTAATGTCCTAAGGCTCGTATTTCTGTGTGTTATGTTATAATTAAGTCTATGATTTGATATTGAAATACAAATGGTATAGAGAGAAATAGTCCTATAATTCCTATAATAACTACAACCTAAACTTCTTACCTATATTGAAGACTCGTTAAAAGGAACCACCAGCTTTCATATGTTCTCATGTTCTGAGCAAGGAACTTAAACGTAAGCTTTTTTACATGGCACATATTGCACTTTTACTTTCTTTTCCAACACTTTGTTTTTGCATTATTTTAACCAAATTAAACATGTTTCATTATTTATTTGAGGCTAAATTGATTTTATTGATGTACTATATTAAGTTAAAATAAGTGTTCATTCAGTATTGTTGTAATTGTCATTATTACAAATACATTTTTTTTTTAATTGGCCGATTAGTCGGTATCGGCTTTTTTTGTCCTCCAATAATTGGTATCGGTATCGGCGTTGAAAAATCATAATTAGAGGTCGACCTCTAATTAGGAACACTTAATATTGAGTTGCACCTCATTTTGCCGTCAGAACAGCCTCAATTCAGCCTCAATTCGGGGTGTGGACTCAATTCGGGGTGTGGACTCTACAAGGCGTTGAAAGCGTTCCACAGGGATGCTGGCCCATGTTGACTCCAATGCTTCCCACAGTTGTGTCAATTTGGCTGGATGTCCTTTGGGTGGTGGAACATTCTTGATACACACGAGAAACTATTGAGCGTGAAAAACCCAGTAGTGTTGCAGTTCTTGACACACTCATACCGGTGCACCTACTACCAAACCCCGTTCAAAGGCACTTTTGTCTTGGCCATTCACCCTCTGACTAGCACCAATACAGAATCCATATGTCAATTGTCTCAAGGCTTAAAAATGATTCTTTAACCTGTCACCTCACCTTCATCTACACTGACGGGAGAGAATTTAACAGGTGACATCAATAAGGAATCATAGTTTTCACTTGGATTCACCTGGTCAGTCTGTCATGGAAAGAGCAGGTGTTCATAATGTTTTGTAAACTCATGTGATATTAGGTTGAGACAGAGGTAACTGATTCTCTTGTTCAATGATTTTACTAGTATGCTACAGTAGTTGTACAGTGCAGTCATTAGTCTCTTACCGTTCTCAGGCTGCTCCTTGATATCAGACTCACTCTGCTGGTTGGGACTCTCTGACTGGCCATCTACAGAGAGAGAGAGAGAGAGAGAGAGAGGAAGGTGAAAGGCCGTCAGGGACTGGAGGAAGGGTCTCACAAGCAGTCCAACTTTCAGATGAGCCAAAATGGCACGGTTTTATTCAACAAGGCGATATCATGGATATATAAACGATAAGATAAGATTGTGAAACATGCAGAATCCATAAAAACACTTGGATGGGTTCAATTTAATAATGTTTACATACTGTTTTACTCATTTCATATGTACAGTGGGGAGAACAAGTATTTGATACACTGCCAATTTTGCAGGTTGTCCCACTTACAAAGCATGTAGAGGTCTGTAATTTTTTATCATAGGTACACTTCAACTGTGAGAGACGGATTCTAAAACAAAATACAGAAAATCACATTGTATGATTTTTAAGTAATTCATTTGCATTTTATTGCATGACATAAGTATTTGATCACCTACCAACCAGTAAGAATTCCGGCTCTCAAAGACCTGTTAGTTTTTCTTTAAGAAGCCCTCCTGTTCTCCACTCTACCTGTATTAACTGCACCTGTTTGAACACATTACCTGTATAAAAGACACCTTCCACACACTCAATCAAACAGACTCCAACCTCTCCACAATGGCCAAGACCAGAGAGCTGTGTAAGGCAATCAGGGATAAAATTGTAGACCTGCACAAGGCTGGGATGGGCTACAGGACAATAGGCAAGCAGCTTGGTGAGAAGGCAACAACTGTTGGCGCAATTATTAGAAAATGGAAGAAGTTCAAGATGACGGTCAATCACCCGCGGTCTGATGCTCCATGCATGATCTCACCTCGTGGGGCATCAATGATCATGAGGAAGGTGAGGGATCAGCCCAGAACTACACGGCAGGACCTGGTCAATGACCTGAAGAGAGCTGGGACCACAGTCTCAAAGAAAACCATTAGTAACACACTACGCCGTCATGGATTCAAATCCTGCAGCGCACACAAGGTCCCCCTGCTCAATCCAGCACATGTCCAGGCCCATCTGAAGTTTGCCAATGACCATCTGGATGATCCAGAGGAGGAATGGGAGAAGGTCATGTGGTCTGATGAGACAAAAATAGAGCTTTGTTTGGAGGAAGAAGAAGGATGAGTACAACCCCAAGAACACCATCCTAACCGTGAAGCATGGAGGTGGAAACATCATTATTTGGGGATGCTTTTCAGCAAAGGGGACAGGACAACTGCACCGTATTGAGGGGAAGATGGATGGGGCCATGTATCGTGAGATCTTGGCCAACAATCTCTTTCCCTCAGTAAGAGAATTGAAGATCGGTCTTCCAGCATGACAACGACCCGAAACACACAGCCAGGGCAACTAAGGAGTGGCTACGTAAGAAGCATCTCAAGGTCCTGGAGTGACCTAGCCAGTCTCCAGACCTGAACCCAATAGAAAATCTTTGGAGGGAGCTGAAAGTCCATATTTCCCAGCGACAGACCCGAAACCTGAAGGATCTTTAGAAGGTCTGTATGGAGGAGTGGGCCAAAATCCCTGCTGCAGTGTGTGCAAACCTGGTCAAGAACTACAGGAAACGTATGATCTCTGTAATTGCAAACAAAGGTTTCTGTACCAAATATTAAGTTCTGCTTTTCTGATGTAATGCAATAAAATGCTAAATAATTACTTAAAAACCATACAATGTGATTTTCTGGATTTTTCTTTTAGATTCCGTCTCTCACAATTGAAGTCTACCTATGATAAAAATGACAGACATGTTTTGTAAGTAGGAAAACCTGAAAAATTGGCAGTGCATCAAATACTTGTTCTCCCCACTGTATCTACTGTATTATATTCTACTGTATTTTGGTCACTCCAACATGGCTCGTTCTAATATTTATGTCTTACAACTTGTTTTTTACATTTGTGTGTATTGTTAGATATTACTGCACTGCTGGAGCTAGGAACACAAGCATTTCACTACACCTGCAATAACATCTGTTAAATATGCGTATGTGACCAATAACATATGTTAAATATGTGTATGTGACCAATACAATTTGACTTGATTTGATTTCTTTAGCCACAATACTAATTTCTATCAAATTGGACTTGCATAGCGTCATTCCACAAACACATTGGTTTCTTCGCATTTGTCACTATAGTACTGTAACTGTGAGTGTGTTTGTGCGTGCGGTCGGTCGGGGTTGCCCACTGTCTGAGAGAGCAAACCCAACCCGTAGGCTACTCTGTGTGTGTGTGTGTGTGTGTGTGTGTGTGTGTGTGTGTGTGTGTGTGTGTGTGTGTGTGTGTGTGTGTGTGTGTGTGTGTGTGTGTGTGTGTGTGTGTGTGTGTGTGTGTGTGTGTGTGTGTGTGTGTGTGTGTGTTCGCGCGCAGGTGAAACCCTAGTCCCTGGGTCTCCAGCTCTGCGATCAGTGTCTGTCTCCCCCCCTGGCCTGTGCATCGACTGTATACTGGCACAGCCAGAGCCCCACAGCGTAGGACTGCACCAGAAGTGTGTCAGTGTCTTTACAGTACTATCCAGTGTGTCAGTGTCTTTACAGTACTGTCCAGTGTGTCAGTGTCTTTACAGTACTGTCCAGTGTGTCAGTGTCTTTACAGTACTATCCAGTGTGTCAGTGTCTATACAGTACTATCCAGTGTGTCAGTGTCTTTACAGTACTGTCCAGTGTGTCAGTGTCTTTACAGTACTATCCAGTGTGTCAGTGTCTATACAGTACTATCCAGTGTGTCAGTGTCTTTACAGTAGTATCCAGTGTGTCAGTGTCTTTACAGTACTATCCAGTGTGTCAGTGTCTTTACAGTACTATCCAGTGTGTCAGTGTCTTTACAGTACTATCCAGTGTGTCAGTGTCTTTACAGTACTATCCAGTGTGTCAGTGTCTTTACAGTACTATCCAGTGTGTCAGTGTCTTTACAGTACTGTCCAGTGTGTCAGTGTCTTTACAGTACTGTCCAGTGTGACAGTGTCTTTACAGTACTGTCCAGTGTGTCAGTGTCTTTACAGTACTATCCAGTGTGTCAGTGTCTTTACAGTACTGTCCAGTGTGTCAGTGTCTTTACAGTACTGTCCAGTGTGACAGTGTCTTTACAGTACTGTCCAGTGTGTCAGTGTCTTTACAGTACTATCCAGTGTGTCAGTGTCTTTACAGTACTATCCAGTGTGTCAGTGTCTTTACAGTACTATCCAGTGTGTCAGTGTCTTTACAGTACTGTCCAGTGTGTCAGTGTCTTTACAGTACTATCCAGTGTGTCAGCATCTTTACTGTACCGACAGTCCACTAAGGTAGCTGTGGGTGTCTGTGTTGAAAGATGTTATGTGTCAGGCGTCAGGGGAGGTTTTCTGGGGATGTCAGGGGGGGTTTCTGAGGTGTCTGTTGGAGGTGGAATGGGTAAGGAGCAGGGTCATTTGTAGGTGGGAAAGGTAAAGGAGAATTGGACATTTGGTGAAAACATAAGCCTGCCACAACAACAGCCTCCATCGCTCATAAACCAGGAAAAAAACACACTTGACGGACAATGTTTTTGCCCCCACCTGAGAATGTTTAACAGTGTCATTAGCGGTGACAGCAATGATGGAATTGACGTTTAACAAGCTCCGTTCTTGTGGGGAAGAAGTTGGCTCCTCTCCTATTTATGGGTGTTACTGCTGCCAAAATGGCAGAGGAACATACCCTCTGGGTGATTTAGCTGCTGCTGGCTTGTATCGATCTGACGGGTTGCAGATAAAATTGTTGGGAGTGGGATAAATATTACCCATCTCCACTTTGGGAGTCGGAAGAAGAGATATGACCCTAGGCCTGCTAGGGTGACAGGATGACAGGGTCTGGTATTGCTGCTACTCATAGACTGAAAGCTGATTCACTGAAATGGGTTGCTTGTGTTCTACTGAAATGGTTACAAGAGGTTTGCCAGAGCACTGAAATAGTTCCAAGATTAGGTAGTTGTTTTAACAAGGCTGAGGTAAAAACTAACCATGGCGTTTTCTTCTCTCTCTCTGGTAGAGGCAATGGCTGGATAGAGAAATCAGACTGAGTACTTCCAGTGAAGTATAAATTTGTAACCAAATGTTTATCTCTAAAATAAAGATTTTTTTAAAGGCTTTGATCAGTCAGAGAGAGTGCAATGGTCCATTAGCGAAGAAACCAACAACGCAAAGAAATGTTAAAAATGAAACCGTTCAGATCATACATGAATGGAACGTGAAACGAGCACAAAAGCGAGGGAAAAGAGTAGTGAGTCGCTCAAAAAATACAAATATTGCCCATCAATTTCCCTCCACTCGCAAGACAAAGTAAACAATTTAGATAGAACTTGTTTGTATTCTGCTCAGCATTTGTGGTCTGCTTCAACAGCTTAAAACAAAGGCAATCTGGAGGCCCGAGGAACAAAACATCCCCCCAGCAACCGAACAGAGGCGGCTGAAAGCGAGGGGGTTCAGCGGGGATAAGGGACTGGGTGCTGCTGGGTTTGGGTGGGGGGGTATTTTCACACAGCTCTCCCCCATCCTGCCTCCCGCCCCCATATTCTACCCTGGCGAACTCTCACTCCTTTCCCCCCTCGCTAATTAAATATGCAAATTAGGCGTGAGACCCAGAATCTGTGTGTCACATCTGCAATCACTCCCTGTTGAGGACCCTCAGAGCTCCTGTTGAGGACCCTCAGAGCTAGGAGAGCGGGGGATGACAAAAACCCTGTCTGATTAAAACAAAAAGAGAAGAAAAAAACCACACAGAAACACACACATTAAACAACAAACAGCCGTCACAAACAAAGCCTGTTCACGTTGCCTTCAGCCTCTATACAAGTCCCCTAACAAGCCGCTCTTACTCTTTGTCTCTCGCTGTCTGAGGGGAGGAGGAAAGGAGGACTAAAGCCAGGGGCCGCGTCTGGCATAGGGCTCGCTCATCTCCCACTCTCACTACTACGGCTAAGGCCCCCCTACAGCACCATAGATCAACGTCCGGATAAGGGGCCATTCATTATTGTTACAGCATTATGAATATGCACTGTCATGGAATTTATCGGCCCTTATTGGAGGCATTAATAGATTACAGAATTTGTGACACAGCTCCTTCTACGACGGCCAATAACTTCATATGACTAATTAACCGTCCGAGCTGCATAAGGCTGTAATTTCATGGCCGTCATGAGACGGAGAAAAGCATGAGTCGTATTCATTACTTCACACTGTAGCAGAAGTGTTTGCTACAGGCTGTAACTATGGTGCAAATGTTACTTTTCTATACCGTCTTTAATAAGACCTGGCTAGACCAGAAACGCGCTTGTCCACAGGGCCTCTAAACTTTTATGAGCAGAACCTCGTCTCTTAAACGGGCCAATCTTAAACACTATTAAACACACACTCTCTCAGGTCATCCCTGTGTCTGTGGTGGCCTCCCTCTCCTCTCCTCTCCTCTCCTCTCCTCTCCTCTCCTCTCCTCTCCTCTCCTCTCCTCTCCTCTCCTCTCCTCTCCTCTCCTCTCCTCTCCTCTCCTCTCCTCTCCTCTCCTCGCTCTCTTTCTATCCATTCTCTCTCTTTCTATCCAGTCTCTCTCTTTCTATCCATTCTCTCTCTTTCTATCCATTCTCTCTCTTTCTATCCATTTTCTCTTTCTATCCAGTCTCTCTCTTTCTATCCAGTCTCTCTCTTTCTATCCAGTCTCTCTCTTTCTATTTCTATCCAGTCTCTCTCTTTCTATCCAGTCTCTCTCTTTCTATCCATTCTCTCTTTCTATCCAGTCTCTCTCTTTCTTTCCCTTTTCTTTCTTCCCCTCTCTTCTTTCTTTCTTTCTTTCTTTCTTTCTTTCTATCTTTGCCTCCCTCTCTCTGAGCACTTGCTGAGAGGGGAACAGCGCCTGGCCCGCTCCTCTCGCCCAGCGTCCTTATGCATCCGCCAAACCTCTGTACCTCTACCCAGTCCCCCTCTCTCCCTCTCCGCCGGTCTCTCTCTCGCCCACCCGCCCACTTTCCCACCAAGTGCTCGAAGCTGTAATCCAATTGTGTGTTGAAATCCTGCTTTCTAAAGGCCCTTTTACACACTGAGCCCAGGAACACACAGACCAATAAAAGAGGAGGCAGAAACTTCATTCAGAAATACAAACAGCCCTTTCTGTCTGCCATCAATGGAAGGTGAAGCCACATGGATTGGCTTATTGTTTACACAAGTATCGTCTCCTCTCGTCTTCCTCACAAGCTTTTCGTCAAGCCGAGGGTCAAGCCTGGGCTTTGTTAAACGATTGTGGTGGATTCGCCAAACATCCAAATTTTCGGGGGTTATTCCTGTAAAGCTCTACCCCCACCACTATGGCCCAATCCGCTTATTGCCCCCCCCCCCACTTACGCCAACACCCTCCCATCCTATGAATGAAATGGTACCTGAGAGTCACTCAAGAACAATCCCCCCCGGGACACTTGATGTGGCTTTTGACTTCTACCAAATAAACTCAGCAAAAAAAGAAACATCCTCTCACTGTCAACTGTGTTTATTTTCAGCAAACTTAACGTGTAAATATTTGTATGAACATAACAAGATTCTACAACTGAGACATAAACTGAACAAGTTCCACAGACATGCGACTAACAGACATGGAATAATGTGTCCCTGAACAAAGGGGTGGGGGGGGTCAAAATCAAAAGTAACAGTTAGTATCTGGTGTGGCCACCAGCTGCATTAAGTACTGCAGTGCTTCTCCTCCTCATGGACTTCACCAGATTTGCCAGTTCTTTGGTGTGAGATGTTACCCCACTTTTCCACCAAAGCACCTGCAAGTTCCCGGACATTTCTGGGGGGAATGGCCCTAGCCCTCACCCTCCGATCCAACAGGTCCCAGACGTGCTCAATGGGACTGAGATCTGGGATCTTTGCTGGCCATGGCAGAACACTGACATTTTTGTCTTGCAGGAAATCACACACAGAACGAGCAGTATGACTGGTGGCATTGTCATGCTGGAGGGTCATGTCAGGATGAGCCTGCGGGAAGAGTACCACATGAGGGAGGAGGATGACAACAAGCTCAGTCCGATGATGCTGTGACACACCGCCCCAGACCATAACGGACCCTCCACCTCCAAATCGATCCCACTCCAGAGTACTGGCCTCGGTGTAACGCTCATTCCTTCGACGATAAACGTGAATCCGACCATCACCCCTGGTGAGACAAACCACGACTCGTCAGTGAAGAGCACCTTTTGCCAGTCCTATCTGGTCCAGCGACGGTGGGTTTGTGCCCATAGGCAACGTTGCTCCCAGTGATGTCTGGTGAGGACCTGCCTTTACAACAGGCCTACAAGCCCTCAGTCCAGCCTCTCTCAGTCTGAGCACTGATGGAGGGATTGTGCATTCCTAGTGTAACTCGGGTAGTTGTTGTTGCCATCCTGTGCCTGTCCCGCAGGTGTGATGTTCAGATGTACCGATCCTGTGCAGGTGTTGTTACACGTGGTCTGACACTGCGAGGATGGTCAGCTGTCCATCCTGTCTCCCTGTAGCGCTGTCTTAGGCGTCTCACAGTACGGACATTGCAATTTATTGCCCTGTCCACATCTGCAGTCCTCATGCCTCCCTGCAGCATGCCTAAGGCACATTCACGCAGATGAGCAGGGACCCTGGGAATCTTTCTTTGGTGTTTTTCAGAGTCAGTAGAAAGGCCTCTTTAGTGTCCTAAGTTTTCATAACTGTGACCTTAATTGCCTACCGTCTGTAAGCTGTTAATGTCTTAACGACCGTTCCACAGGTGCATGTTCATGTTCAAGCATTGGAAACAGTGTTTAAACCCTTTACAATGAATATCTGTGAGATAGAGATAGTAGTGGTCACTAAAAAAACAGAGTTAAAACTGTGAAGACAGAAGATAGGCTACTGCATTTCACAGAGAGGTCCTTTTAGTGCACGGCTGTACAGTACAGATTCTTCAACACAGACAGAAAGACAATATCTAGCCTGCCTGCCTGTAGGACTAGGAGAGAGTACATAGGGGTGCATTTGTTTCGGCCTGCGTTCCCTGTGTCCAGTGTTTGGCTAACCTTGACCTGCCTCCAGGCACTCCATATTTAATAAACCCAGTGTTTACATAGAGCCCCTCTGCTTCTCATCTATAGAGCCTAACGCTGTGTGTGTGTGTGTGTGTGTGTGTGTGTGTGTGTGTGTGTGTGTGTGTGTGTGTGTGTGTGTGTGTGTGTGTGTGTGTGTGTGTGTGTGTGTGTGTGTGTGTGTGTGTGTGTGTGTGTGTGTGTGTGTGTGTGTGTGTGTGTGTGTGTGTGTGTGTGTTAGTATGTTTTTGGGCTCAGAAAGAGGGACAAAGAGTATAGAGTTACAGTGGCTTTGTTTACAGATCCTGTCCTGTTGGCCTGAAACCTAAGGGATCCTGTTCTGTAGGGTAAAGAGTTGTCAAAAAATATATACAATCAGGAATTTTCAGGAACACCTTCCAGTTAGAAAATGTTTTGTGACGTTTGTTGCCCAATGAAGATGGCACAGGCGTCACGAGAGAATGTTTGATCTGAAGACCCCCGTCATTACATACTGTACATTAAATACAAATGATGTTTTGGTATGTATTGCTTCTGATTTATGACACAATATCCTGAATTTCAGTAAGTTACTGCACGTTTAAAACCCCTGAATAAGAACACCCACACACGCTGGAACCTTATGTCCAACCACTTAGCAAACAAACAGTGTGTGTGCGTGTGTGTGTGTGTGTGTGTGTGTGTGTGTGTGTGTGTGTGTGTGTGTGTGTGTGTGTGTGTGTGTGTGTGTGTGTGTGTGTGTGTGTGTGTGTGTGTGTGTGTGTGTGTGTGTGTGTGTGTGTGTGTGTGTGTGTGTGTGCGTACAAGCTCATATGCCAGCACACACACACACAGCAAGAAGGGATTTCACCAGCCTCCTTCACACACTCAATAACACACACAGGCTTGAGAGTGAGATATGATTATCTGTGCGGCTGGATAAGGGAGGCCTGTAATGAGATGCTGTACAGCAGCGCTCTCTACAAGCAGACATGACAGCCTCATCCTCATCCGGGAGACCCAGGTAATTGAGTGGCACTCAGGCAATGTTAGAACGTTTACGCCGGCAAGAGACACACTGCTGGGTGAGGGCACACACACACACACACACACACACACACACACACACACACACACACACACACACACACACACACACACACACACACACACACACACACACACACACACACACACACACACACACACACACACACTCCAAGTGCATACAAATTCCACACACATTCCACACTGCATGCAACACTGACATGGGGGTCGGGGTTGCTGGTGTTTACAGTAAGGTTTGGACATACTCTGAACATAAATATAAACACAACATGTAAAGTGCTGGTCCCATGTTTCATGAGCTGAAATAAAAGATCCCAGGAATTTTCCATACACACAAAATCTTCTTTCTTTCAAGTTTTGTTCACAAAATGGTTTACATCCCTGTTAGTGAGCATTTCTCTTTTGCCCAAGATAATCCATCCACCTGACAGGTGTGGCATGTCTAGAAGTTGATTTAAATAGCATTATATTTACACAGGTGCACCTTGTGTTGGGCACAATAAAAGGCCACTCTAAAATGTGCAGTTTTGTTACACAACACAATGCCACAGATGTCTTAAGTTTTGAGGGAGCGTGCAATTGGCATGCTGACAGCAGGAATGTCCACCAGAGCTGTTGCCAGATAATTTTATGTTAATTTCTCTACCATAAGCCGCCTCCAACGTCATTTTAGAGAATTTGGCAGTACGTCCAACCGGCCTCACAACCGCAGACCACGTGTATGGAGTTGTGTGGGCGAGTGGTTTACTGATATGAACGCTGTGAACAGAGTGCCCCATGGTGGTGGTGGGGTTATGGTATGGGCAGGTATAAGCTATGGCAACGAAGACAATTGCATTTGATCAATGGCAATTTGAATGCACAGAGATACCGTGATGAGTTCCTGAGGCCCATTGTCGCACCATTCATCCACCACCATCAGCTCATGTTGCAGCATGATAATGCACAGCCTCATGTCATAAGGATCTCTACACAATCCCTGGAAGCTGAAAATGTCCCAGTTCTTCCATGGCCTGGATACTCACCAGACATGTCACCAATTGAGCATGTTTGGGATGCTCTGGATCGACGTGTACGACAGCGTGTTCCAGTTCCTGCCAATATCCAGCAACTTCACACAGCCATTGAAGAGGAGTGGGACAACATTCCACAGGCCACAATCAACAGCCTGATCAACTCAATGCGAAGGAGATGTGTCGCGCTGCATGAGGCAAATGGTCACACCAGATACTGACTGGTTTTCTGATCCCTCCCTTTATTTTAAGGTATCTGTGACCAACAGATGTATATCTGTATTCCCAGTCATGTGAAATTCATAGATTAGAATGAATTTATTTATATTGACTGATTTCCTTATATGAACTGTTACTCAATAAAGTGTTAGAAATTGTTGCATGTTGTGTTTATATTTTTGTTTAGTATAGATGACAGCCATGGACATTCCCTGTCTACTTTATTTGTCTATTACATTTCGGTAGGTGAAAGAAAATGTCTGTAGGTTCAGGTCATTAACTGTGTTTGGGATGTCTCTTCTCTTGTCTGTCACCAGCTCTTCTTCCCAGCATGCACCTCCAGAGCTCTCCATTCATCTAGAATCTAGAACTGTTTCAATCTCTACCTACATCTACACCTCAACCTCTACCTACATCTACACCTCAATCTCTACCTACATCTATACCTCAATCTCTACCTACACCTACATCTCTACCTACATCTATACCTCAATCTCTACCTACATCTATACCTCAATCTCTACCTATCTACACTCTACCTACATCTCTACCTACATCTACATCTATACCTCAATCTCTACCTACATCTATACCTCACTCTACCTATCTCTACCTACATCTATACCTCAATCTCTACCTACATCTATACCTCAATCTCTACCTACACCTCAATCTCTACCTACATCTATACCTCAATCTCTACCTACATCTATACCTCAATCTCTACCTACATCTATACCTCAATCTCTACCTACATCTATACCTCAATCTCTACCTACATCTATACCTCAATCTCTACCTACATCTACACCTCAATCTCTACCTACATCTATACCTAGAATCTCTACCTACATCTATTCCTCAATCTCTACCTACATCTACACCTACATCTCTACCTACATCTATACCTCAATCTCTACCTACATCTATTCCTCACTCTCTACCTACACCTACATCTCTACCTACATCTATACCTCAATCTCTACCTACATCTATACCTCAATCTCTACCTACATCTATACCTCAATCTCTACCTACATCTATACCTCAATCTCTACCTACATCTACACCTCAATCTCTACCTACATCTATACCTCAATCTCTACCTACATCTATACCTCAATCTCTACCTACATCTATACCTCAATCTCTACCTACATCTACACCTCAATCTCTACCTACATCTATACCTAAATCCCTACCTACATCTATACCTCATTCTCTACCTACATCTATACCTCAATCTCTAACTCTCCTCCACATGGGTGCTTCAGTGTCTTCCCTCCTGGCTAATAAAAGGCAGGGAGGTTCTCACTGAGGGAAGAAGTGAACAATACTGCGAGTTAGACCACTTGCTGACTCACCCCCCCCCCCCACCCCCCAGAACATTTCCGCTATTTCTAGGAAGAGGATGGAAAAATAAGGGTATGAGGGGAGGCTGAGGAGGAGAAATTAGTTCTTGGCCTTTTCCCAGCAAGGCAAAAAAATACAGCCCAATCCCAGCATTCCCTTGGGGTATTGTGAAACATACAGCCCTGGGCAGCATTCCAGTTACTCTCTGTCTCCCTCCCTCTCTTTCTCTCTCTCTGTCTCCCTCTCTCCCTCTCTTTCTCTGTCTGTGTCTATCTCTCACTCTCTGTCTCCCTCTCACCCCCTCTCTGTCTCCCTCTCTCCATCTATTTATGTCTATCCCTCTCCACCTCTCTCTCTCTCTCTCTCTCTCGCTCTCTCTCTGTGTGTCTTGCTCTCCCTCACTCCCCCTCTCTCTCCCCCTCCCTCAATCTCTGTCTCCCTCTCTTTGTCTATCCCTCTCCCCCTCTCTCTCTGTCTGTGTCTCTCTCTCTGTCTCCCTCTCTCCCTCTCTTTGTCTATCCCTCTCTCTCTCTCTGTGTCCCTCTCTTTGTCTATCCCTCTCTCTCTCTCTGTGTCCCTCTCTTTGTCTATCCCTCTCTCGCTGTCTGTGTCTCTCTCTCTGTCTCCCTCTCACCCTCTCTTTATGTCTATCCCTCTCCCCCTCTCTCTCTCTCTCCTCTCTCCCTCTCTTTGTCTATCCCTCTCCCTCTCTTTATGTCGATCCCTCTCCACCTCTCTCTCTCTGTCTGTCTCTCTCCCTCTCTCTGTCTCCCCCTCTCTCTCCCACTCCCTCTCTCTCTCTCTGTCTCCCTCTCTTTGTCTATCCCTCTCTCCCTCTCTCTCTGTCTGTGTCTCTCTCTCTGTCTCCCTCTCACCCTCTCTTTAAGTCTATCCCTCTCTCTCTGTCTGTGTCTCTCTCCCTCTCTCTGTCTCCCCCTCTGTCTGTGTGTCTCTCTTTCTCTGTCTCCCTCTCTCTCTGTCTCTAAATAGTTTGGCTGTGAGAGAGAAGTGGAGGCTGTCAGGGATTCAATGTGCTCCGTGACCTCCTGTAGCCCTAATGGGCAGAAATAGAAAGATCCAGGGAGGGTCAACTGTGCATGCGAGCCAAGTATGTGTGTGTGTGTGTGTGTGTGTGTGTGTGTGTGTGTGTGTGTGTGTGTGTGTGTGTGTGTGTGTGTGTGTGTGTGTGTGTGTGTGTGTGTGTGTGTGTGTGTGTGTGTGTGTGTGTGTGTGTGTGTGTGTGTGTGTGTGTGTGTGTGTGTGTTTCACATGCAAGGACTGGTGGGTGAGAGGGAAAGAAAATGACATCACAAGGATAATAAGGACTCCTGCATTGGATAAATATGTTTTCCTCAGCGTTAATATATTAGTTGGAGAAAGAGAGAGATTTAAATCAGATACAAACACAACATACTTGTAAAACGGAGTTTTCTGTTCCACCCCCCTTCACAAGTTATCCGGTGAGCACAGTGATGGAAAAAGCATTCTGCAGCACTTCCTCCCTCCAAAACACTGATGTCTGACTCTACATTTCACCATGGTAACAACTAACAACGTGGAGCTCAGGAAAGGAACAGTCCTGTAAAAGCATCAGCCCGGTTTCTAACAAAAAATATTAATGCAACATGCAACAATTTCTATTTTTTTTTTACTGAGTTACAGTTCTTATAAGGACATCAGCCAATTGAAATAAATAAATTAGGCCCTAATCTATGGATTTCACATGACTGGTAATACAGATATGCATCTGTTGGTCACAGATACCTTAAAATAAAGGTAGGGGCTTGTATGAGAAAACCAGTCAGTATCTGGTGTGACCATTTGCCTCATGCAGTGAGACACATCTTCACATAGAGTTGATCAGGCTGTCGATTGTGACCTGTGGAATGTCGTCCCTCTCCTGTGTAAAGTTGCTGGGAACTGGAACACGCTGTCGTACACATCTATCCAGAGCATCCCAAACAGTCTCAAAGGGTGACATGTCTGGTGAGTATGCAGGTTATGGATGTTTCATTTCCAGAGTACAGATCCTTGTGGCATGAGGTGATGGTGGCTTATGAATGGCACAACAATGGGCATCAGGATTTCGTCACAGTATCTCTGTACATTCAAATTGCAATAAATAAAATGCACTTGTGTTCATTGTCCGTAGCTTATGCCTGCCCCATAGCATAACCCCACCGCCACCATGGGGCACTCTGTTCACAACGTTGACATCAGCAAAAACAGCCTGCCCACACAACACCATGTCTGTCATCTGCCAGGTACAGTTGAAACCGGATTCATCCAGGAAGAGCCCACTTCTCCAGCGTGCCAATGGCCATCAAAGGTGAGCATTTGCCCACTGAAGTAGGGTACGATGCCAAACAGCAGTCAGGTCAAGACCCTGGTGAGGACGATGAGCACGCAGATGAGCTTCCCTGAGAAGGTTTATGACAGTTTGTGCAGAAATTCTTCGATTGTACAAACCCACAGTTCCATCACCTGTCCGGGTGGCTGGTCTCAGACGATCCCGCAGGTGAAGAAGCCAGATGTGGAGGTCCTGGGCTGGAGTGGTTACACGTGGTCTGTGGGTTGTGAGGCCGGTTGGAAGTACTGCCAAATTCTCTAAAAATGACGTTGTAGGCGGCTTATGGTAGAGAAATTAACATTAAATGATCTGGCAACAGCTCTGATGGACATTCCTACAGTCAGCATACCAATTGCACGCTCCCTCAAAATTGAGACATCTGTGGCATTGTGTTGTGTGACAAAACTACACATTTTAGAGTGGCCCTTTATTGTCCCCAAGCACAAGGTGCACCTGTGTAATGATCATGCTGTTTAATCAGCTTATTGATATGCCACCTGTCAGGCAGATGAATTATCTTGGCAAAATAGAAATTCTCACTAACAGGGATGTAAACAAATGGAAGTGCAAAATGAGAGAAAAATCATCTCTATGTGCGTCTGGAACATTTCTGTGATCTTTTATTTCAGCTCATCAAACATAAAACACATTTTTGTTCAGTGTAGATGACAGCCATGGTCAAAAGTAGAACGTTACATAGAGAAGAGCTTTGGGAAGCAACTCTTCCTGAGAGGAACGTCTAAAATACGACAACACCTTAACTAGAGAAGACCATAGAGAATTATGGGGATGGCCGGCCCTCGGTGACACAGGGGAAGAATGCCGAGAGAGTTTGTCTGAATTCACTGTCGTCCCAGAGCCTAGCTGACAGGCTCCAGCTACAATACTAAGGTACAGTGTGTGTGTGTGTGTGTGTGTGGTCGGTGCCTGTCAATGGCGTCATCACACCTGTCTCCGTTCCCCCTCCGCCATTTTACAAGCATGAGGACCGATGGGCTGACTGATAGGCCGTAAAGACCAGGAAGTGTCAGTCACCGCCTGTCTGATCACCTACCGAGGAGCACATGGAAAACATGGGGAACATGCGATAGTAGTGTATCTCTCTCTCGCGCTCCGAGTTCCTTTTTCACTCTCGCCTCTCGCTCCGAATTTCTGAAATCCGCATAAAGGGAAGCCTCAGCTTGCTGATCTTCTCTGATATCTCGCCACTCTTCCACTCTCTGATTGAGTGAAAATAGAAGTCTCGATGCTCTTGGCAGTGCGACAATGAATCTCCCCCCAAAAGACGTGATTTGCTGTTGGCAGCCAACTTTCGCTCTCAGCCTCCTCCTCTCCTGTCTCTGTTTTGCTCTCAGCCTCCTCCTCTCCTCTCTCTGTTTGGCTCTCAGCCTCCTCCTCTACCTCTCTTCTCTCTGTTTGGCTCTCAGCCTCCTCCTCCACCTCCCCTCTCTCTGTTTTGCTCTCAGCCTCTTCCTCT
>NC_060174.1:14673290-14700790 GCF_021184085.1 Oncorhynchus gorbuscha
TGTAGACTAACCAGGTACACAGTCATTTAGCCATGGCTCTAGTGTGTAGACTAACCAGGTACACAGTCATTTAGCCATGGCTCTAGTGTGTAGACTAACCAGGTACACAGTCATTTAGCCATGGCTTAGCCCAATTTTTCAGTTTTTGATTTGTTAAAAAAGTTTCAAATATCCAATAAATGTCGTTCCACTTTATGATTGTGTTCCACTTGTTGTTGATTATTCACAAAAAATACAGTTTTATATCTTTATGTTTGAAGCCTGAAATGTGGCAAAAGGTTGCAAAGTTCAAGGGGGCCGAATACTTTCGCAAGGCACTGTATGTATGCTCTGGGAGGATGATTCCCCATAGCCAGTCTGGACACTCAGACAACTGCAGCAGTGGATCAATTAAGGGGAAGCATGATTAACATTACAGGGGGAAGAGAGCAGAGCATCCGGAATAATGGACATCCCGGGAAAAGTGGATTAGGCTGGGATGGAACGTTGACGTGTGGATGAGATATTGTCCTGCCTGTGTGAAGGACGCCACCAGCAGCAGATTGAAATAGTTTGGAATGCCGTATTGATTCCGCTCTGCATTACTTACCATAATTATAGAGCCGTAATGGACGGCATTACTGAAGTTGGACGGGTTCATTTATTGCATTTTTTTGCTGCCTCACCCTCTTCTCCCTGCCTCACCCTCTTCTCCCTGCCTCACCCTCTTCTCCCTTCCTAATAATAATAATAATAATAATAATATATGCCATTTAGCAGACGCTTTTATCCAAAGCGACTTACAGTCATGTGTGCATACATTCTACGTATGGGTGGTCCCGGGGATCGAACCCACTACCCTGGCGTTACAAGCGCCATGCTCTACCAACTGAGCTACACAGGACCACACCCTCTTCTCCCTGCCTCACCCTCTTCTCCCTGCCTCACCCTCTTCTGCCTCACCCTCTTCTCCCTTCCTCACCCTCTTCTCCCTGCCTCACCCTCTTCTCCCTGCCTCACCCTCTTCTGCCTCACCCTCTTCTCCCTTCCTCACCCTCTTCTCCCTGCCTCACCCTCTTCTGCCTCACCCTCTTCTCCCTGCCTCACCCTCTTCTCCCTTCCTCACCCTCTTCTTCCTGCCTCACCCTCTTCTCCCTGCCTCACCCTCTTCTCCCTGCCTCACCCTCTTCTCCCTGCCTCACCCTCTTCTCCCTGCCTCACCCTCTTCTCCCTGCCTCACCCTCTTCTCCCTGCCTCACCCTCTTCTGCCTCACCATCTTCTCCCTGCCTCACCCTCTTCTCCCTGCCTCACCCTCTTCTCTCTGCCTCACCCTCTTCTCCCTGCCTCACCCTCTTCTCCCTGCCTCACCCTCTTCTCCCTGCCTCACCCTCTTCTCCCTTCCTCACCCTCTTCTCCCTGCCTCACCCTCTTCATCCTGCCTCACCCTCTTCTTCCTGCCTCACCCTCTTCTCCCTGCCTCACCCTCTTCTCCCTGCCTCACCCTCTTCTCCCTTCCTCACCCTCTCTCCTGCCTCACCCTCTTCATCCTGCCTCACCCTCTTCTTCCTGCCTCACCCTCTTCTCCCTGCCTCACCCTCTTCTCCCTGCCTCACCCTCTTCTCCCTGCCTCACCCTCTTCTCTCCCTGCCTCACCCTCTTCTCCCTGCCTCACCCTCTTCTCTCTGCCTCAAAAGTAGGGGGAACAAACTCAAATCCTCAAAGCTTGTTTTAACGTCTCGATTTGACAGTTGGAAGTGTTGGAATTTGGGAAAAAGGGGTCTTCTCCCCACATCAACAACTAGTGATAATGGTAAACATGCCTTGTCTGGTTCTAGTCTGGGAAAATAAATAATGCTTTTCATCCGATGCCACACTAGTCCCCCCCCCAATTCCCCCTCCCTTCTCTCCCCTCTTCACTCTGTCTGTAGAGTCTCAATGCCGGCTCTGATCCCCTGAAGAATGCCAGCGAGGGGAGTCGATATCAACTCCGCAGAGACACAAAGTGCCGACTTACAGCTGGAGAGGAGAGGAGCCCCCCCCAACCCATTGATAAGTAGAAAAACGGGCCGAGAACAAGACTCCTCTGGTCCAGACAACGGGCTTCCTGTGAGGCTACAGTTACCCCAGGAGAGGAGGGGGAAGAGAAGAGGGAAAATGGCAATAAGAAGAGACAGAGGGAGGAAGATGGAGAGACGTAACAGAGAGAAGAACAGACACCATGCTTGTGAGTGTGGTAACTAAGTGGCACGCTGCTACTTGATACAGTTCCAAGGTTCAACATCTCTCTCTGTACTGTCTGGGTAGGCCCATGCAAGTGAACCACACAGTGAGACCTACTCTAGGTAACCTACCACTACTTTGTCCAATCACGTAACCCCCTGTATACAGGAAATTAATTCCAGTGCTCCGGTGCATTCAGAAAGTAATCAGACCCCTTGAATTTTTCTACATTTTGTTACGTTACAGTCTTATTCTAAAATGGATTAAATAGTTTTTTTTCCCTCATCAAACTACACACAATACCCCATACTGACAAAGCAAAAACCGTTTTTTATACATTTTTGCAAACATCTTAAGAATAAAAACAAAGATTTACATAAGTAATCAGACCCCTTACTCAGTACTTTGTTGAAGCACCTTTGGGAGCAATTACAGCCTCGAGTCTTTTTGGGTATGACACTACAAGCTTGGCACACCTGAATTTGGGGAGTTTCTCAAATTCCTCTCTGCAGATCCTCTCAAGCTCTGTCAGTTTGGATGGGGAGTGCTGCTGCACAGCAATTTTCAGTTCTCACCAGAGATGTTCGACCGGGTTCAAGTCCGAGCTCTGTCTGGACCACTCAAGGACATTCAGAGACTTGTTACAAAGCTACTCCTGCATTGTATTGTCTGTGCTTAGGGTGGTTGTCCTGTTGGAAGGTGAACCATCGCCCCAGTCTGAGGTCCTGAGTGCTCTGGAGCAGGTTTTCATCAAGAATCTCTCTGTACTTTGCTCTGTTCATCTTTCCCTCGATCCTGACTAGTCTCCCAGTCTCTGCCGCTGAAAACATCCCCACAGTATGATGCTGCCACCACCATGCTTCACCGTAGGGACGGTGCCAGGTATCCTCCAAACGCGACACTTGGCATTCAGGTCAAAGAGTTCAATCTTGGTTTCATCAGACCAGAGAATGTTGTTTCTCATGGTCTGAGAGTCTTTAGGTGCCTTTTGGCAAACTCCAAGTGGATTGTCATGTGCCTTTTACTGAGGAGTGGCTTCCGTCTGGCCACTCTACCATAAAGGCCTGATTGGTAGAGTGCTGCAGAGATGGTTGTCCTTCTGGAAGGTTCTCCCATCTCCACAGAGGAACTCTGGAGCTCTGCCATAGTGACCATCGAGTTCTTGGTTACCTCCCTGACCAAAACCCTTCTCCCCGATTGCTAAGTTTGGCCGGGCGGCCAAAGTTCCAAACTTCTTCCATTTAAGAATGATGGAGGCCACTGTGTTCTTGGGGATGTGTATATAATGCAGGCTATAGTCCATCTATACATGCCTATTTACTGCAGTTTCTATGTATAGGCCTACAAAGTAACCCAGATACACTTCCATTCAAGAGAACAGACATGCTGTACGGTAGTTTTTTCTTCATTGTTGTTGTTGATGGAGAATTCTCAGGTGGGAGGCCAGGTGTGTGGGAGCAGAGCATCTGTTTTGAAATCTCCTCCTGTGTAGTAGGAGAGGAGGAGAGGAGAGCCCCGAGCTGAATAACAGAGGAGAGGAGAGGAGAGGAGGAGAGGACAGCCCCGTGCTGAAGAGAATAGGAGAGGAGGAGAGGAGAGCCCCGTGCTGAAGAGGAGAGGAGAGGAGAGGAGGGGAGGAGAGGACAGCCCCGTGCTGAAGAGAATAGGAGAGGAGGAGAGGAGAGCCCCGTGCTGAATAGAATAGGAGAGGAGAGGAGAGCCCAGTGCTGAAGAGGAGGAGAGGAGAGGAGAGGAGAGGAGAGGAGAGGAGAGGAGAGGAGAGGAGAGGAGAGGAGAGGAGAGGAGAGGAGAGGAGAGGAGAGGAGAGGAGAGGAGAGGAGAGGAGAGGAGAGGAGAGGAGAGGAGAGGAGAGGAGAGGAGAGCCCCATGCTGAAGAGAATAGGAGAGGAGGAGAGGAGAGCCCCGTGCTGAAGAGATTAGGAGAGGAGGTGAGGAGAGGAGAGGAGAGGAGGAGAGGGCAGCCCCGTGCTGAAGAGAATAGGAGAGGAGGAGAGGAGAGCCCCGTGCTGAAGAGGAGAGGAGAGGAGAGGAGAGGAGAGGAGAGGAGAGGAGAGGAGAGGAGAGGAGAGGAGAGGAGAGGAGAGGAGAGGAGAGGAGGACAGCCCCGTGCTGAAGAGGAGAGGAGAGGAGAGACAGCCCCGGCTGAAGAGGGAGAGGAGAGGAGAGGAGAGGGAGGGAGAGGAGGACAGCCCCGTGCTGAAGATGAGAGGAGAGGAGAGGAAATGAGAGGAGTGGAGAGGAGAGGAGAGGAGATGAGAGGAGAGGAGAGGAGAGGAGAGGAGAGGAGGAGGAGAGGAGAGGAGAGGAGAGGAGGACAGCCCCGTGCTGAAGAGGAGAGGAGAGGAGGAGAGGACAGCCCAGTGCTGAAGAGAGAGGAGAGGAGAGGAGAGCCCCGTGCTGAAGAGGAGAGGGGAGGAGGAGAGGACAGCCCTGTGCTGAAGAGGATAGGGGAGGAGGAGTGCCCCATGCTGGATAAGAGATGAGGAGAGGATGGCGATCGATAAGGCTGAAAGGGGATGATGGAGGGCCCTATCTTTGGTTACACCTGTGCCCCCCCCACCCACCCCCAGGGCCACCTGTCTTGAGAGCTGCCCTGACCACACACACACACACACACCTCAAGCACATTGATGACAAGGTTTTGCTCACCCAATGCCAACGCAGAGCGACTACTGCATCAAGTCAACAAATCTGTCTCAACCACATGGCTTACATTTTGCAATTCTACCATAGAAAATAGAATTGCTTCGATTTAAAAAATAAGCTTACCTTAAATTCCATATGAGTATGTGTCATGTTCTGACCTTTATTTCCTTTGTTTTGTATTTATTTTAGTATGGTATTTTACAATGGTGAAGTGGGGTCCGCGTTCCGCGCCAGAGCCGCCACCGCGGACAGACGCCCACCCAGACCCTCCCATATAGGTTAAGGTTTTGCGGCCGGAGTCCGCACCTTTGGGGGGGGGGTACTGTCACATTCTGGCCTTTATTTCCTTTGTTTTGTATTTATTTTAGTATGGTCAGGGCGTGAGTTGGGTGGGCAGTCTGTTTGTTTTCCTATGTTTTGGGGTGTTTCTATGTTTCGGCCTAGTATGGTTCTCAATCAGAGGCAGGTGTCATTAGTTGTCTCTGATTGAGAATCATACTTAGGTAGCCTGGGTTTCACTGTGTGTTTGTGGGTGATTGTTCCTGTCTCTGTGTTTGCACCAGATAGGACTGTTTAGGTTTTCATACATTTATTGTTTTGTTAGTTATTTCATGTCTAGTTCCTTGATTAAAGAACATGAATAACCACCACTCTGCATGTTGGTCCGCTTCTCCTTCACCACAGGAAAACCCTTACAGTATGACATAAGGTACTAATTTGTTTGTCATGCAGCTTATTCTTTTTGTAGCAATTTGTACTCTTATTTGTAATTTGACCGACTGCAGTCAGCAGTAAATGTTGGCTGTCATGGCAACACATCCACGTGGTGATCAAGTTGACACTGTCAGTAAGATGAAAACCGCCTCGTGCTCACAGTTCACACCGCAAAACAACCGAATTTGTAAATGTCTGTGTGGGCCTTGGATGAACTACCAGCGGATATATAAATATAGGCTGCCGCTTGTTGAGCTGTGGACAATGTCAGGCCGGCACATCGACCAGCATATCGATCCCTGCTGGTGGGAAATGGAGAGGGAAGCTGCAGTAAAGCAGGTTGGGGTTCCTGGGCACCGCACCACTAGCCTTGCTTTCATTTCATCACACTCTGTCCTGCAGGGCTGACTGTGCTCCCCACACTGTTTCAGTCTCTTCTTTTCTTGCTGCCGTTCTCACACTCATTTTCAATTGGTACATAATCTCTCTTATTCCTCTCTCTTCCCTTTTCTCTCTCTGCCTCTTTCCTCTCTCTCTCCCCTTTCCTCTCTCTCTCCCCCGTTTCCTCTCTCTCTCCCCTTTCCTCTCTCTCTCCCCCGTTTCCTCTCTCTATCCCCACTTTCCTCTCTCTCCCTCCCCCTTTCATTTCTCTATCCCCACTTTCCTCTCTCTCCCCCCTTTCCTCTCTCTCTCCACCTTTAATTTCTCTATCCCCACTTTCCTCTCTCTCTCCCCACTTTCCTCTCTCTCTCCCCCTTTCCTTTCTCAATCTCCCCTTTCCTCTCTCTCTCCCCCCTTTCCATTATCTATCTCCCCTTTCCCTCTCTCTCCTCCCCTTTCCTCTCCCTCTCCCCTTTCCTCTCTCTCTCCCCCTTTCCCCTCTCTCTCCCCCTTTCCTTTCTCTACCCCCCCTTTCCCCTCTCTCCCCCCTTTCCTTTCTCTCTCCCCTTTCCTTTCTCTCTCCACCTTTCCTCTCTCTCTCCCCTTTCCTCTCTCTCTCCCCTTTCCTCTCTTTCCCCTTTCCTCTCTCTCTCCCCATTTCCTCTCTCTCTCTCCCCCTTTCCTCTCTCTCTCTCCCTTTCCTCTCTCTCTCTCCCTTTCCTCTCTCTCTCCCCCTTTCCCCTCTCTCTCCCCCTTTCCCCTCTCCCCCCCTTTCCTTTCTCTCTCCCCTTTCCTTTCTCTCTCCACCTTTCCTCTCTCTGTCCCCTTTCCTCTCTCTCTCCCCTTTCCTCTCTTTCCCCTTTCCTCTCTCTCCCCCATTTCCTCTCTCTCTCTCCCTTTCCTCCTCTTCCCTTTCCTCTCCCTCCCCCTTTCCCCTCTCTCTCCCCCTTTCCTCTCTCTCTCCCCCTTTCCTCTCTCTCTACCCCCTTTCCTCTCTCTCTCTCCCCCTTTCCTCTCTCTCCCCCTTTCCTCTCTCTCTCCCCTTTCCTCTCTCTCTCTCCCACTTTCCTCTCTCTCTCTCCCCTTTCCTCTCTCTCCCCTTTCCTCTTTCTCTCTCTCTCTCTCTCTCTCTCTCTCTCTCTCTCTCTCTCTCTCTCTCCCTTTCCTCTCTCTCTCTCTCCCTTTCCTCTCTCTCTCTCTCCCCTTTCCTCTCTCTCTCTCCCCTTTCCTCTCTCTCTCTCTCCCCCTTTCCTCTCTCTCTCCTTTCCTCTCTCTCCCCTTTCCTCTCTCTCCCCTTTCCTCTCTCTCTCTCCCCCTTTCCTCTCTCTCTCCCCTTTCCTCTCTCTCCCCTTTCCTCTCTCTCTCTCCCCTTTCCTCTCTCTCTCCCCCCTTTCCTCTCTCTCTCTCTCTCCCCCTTTTCTCTCTCTCTCTCCCCTTTCCTCTCTCTCTCTTCCCCTTCCCTCTCTCTCTCCCCCTCTCTCTCTCTCTCTCTCCCCTTTCCTCTCTCTCTCTCCCCCCTTTCCTCTCTCTCTCCCCTTTCCTCTCTCTCTCCCCTGTCAGTCAGTCATTCAGTTAGCAACAGGGTATTGGGCACGGAGTGCTCTCCTCTCCTCTCTCAGACTGTAGTTATCCCAGAACTCAGTCAGGATGTCTGCCTCAGATAATACTGGGGTGTATAGGCACTCACAGCACTAGAGTGGAAGTCACACACTTACGCACACGCACACACACACGCACGCACGCACGCACACACACACACACACACACACACACACACACGCACACACGTCCCGTGTTTTGAAAACGCTTTACATTTTCTCCTGTTTATCGCATCTGACCTCACTCTAATGTGATTTATACTTCCCTAACCACAAAGTCCTCGCTAAGTGTGTTTCTCTTGTGGAGGAGAGGCAAAGGGGGCATCCCACAAAGGGCCCTGGTCTAAAGTAGTGCACTACATAGGGGTGCCATTTCAGATGAAGTCTAGGGGAATAATAATATTATGGACAAATCAATAGACTTATAATGTAGACATTGGACTTTTAGTGGACTTTGAAGGGTTTTTAAGCCCCCCAGTCCCTGGATGGGAGCTTGTCTCCAGTCTCCCCAGCCCAGAGATCCCTGAATGGGAGCTTGTCTCCAGTCTCCCCAGCCCAGACATCCCTGGATGGGAGCTTGTCTCCAGTCTCCCCAGCCCAGATGTCCCTGGATGGGAGCTTGTCTCCATCTCCCCAGCCCAGATGTCCCTGGATGGGAGCTTGTCTCCAGTCTCCCCAGCCCAGATGTCCCTGGATGGGAGCTTGTCTCCAGTCTCCCTAGCCCAGACGTCCCTGGATGGGAGCTTGTCTCCGATCTCCCCAGCCCAGATGTCCCTGGATGGGAGCTTGTCTCCAGTCTCCCCAGCCCAGACGTCCCTGGATGGGAGCTTGTCTCCGATCTCCCCAGCCCAGACATCCCTGGATGGGAGCTTGTCTCCAGTCTCCCCAGCCCAGACGTCCCTGGATGGGAGCTTGTCTCCAGTCTCCCCAGCCCAGACATCCCTGGATGGGAGCTTGTCTCCAGTCTCCCCAGCCCAGACGTCCCTGGATGGGAGCTTGTCTCCAGTCTCCCCAGCCCAGATGTCCCTGGATGGGAGCTTGTCTCCAGTCTCCCCAGCCCAGATGTCCCTGGATGGGAGCTTGTCTCCAGCCCAGTCTCCCCAGCCCAGACGTCCCTGGATGGGAGCTTGTCTCCAGTCTCCCCAGCCTAGATGTCCCTGGATGGGAGCTTGTCTCCAGTCTCCCCAGCCCAGACATCCCTGGATGGGAGCTTGCCTCCAGTCTCCCCAGCCCAGACGTCCCTGGATGGGAGCTTGTCTCCAGTCTCCCCAGCCCAGACGTCCCTGGATGGGAGCTTGTCTCCAGTCTCCCCAGCCCAGACGTCCCTGGATGGGAGCTTGTCTCCAGTCTCCCCAGCCCAGACGTCCCTGGATGGGAGCTTGTCTCCAGTCTCCCCAGCCCAGACGTCCCTGGATGGGAGCTTGTCTCCAGTCTCCCCAGCCTAGACGTCCCTGGATGGGAGCTTGTCTCCAGTCTCCCCAGCCCAGACGTCCCTGGATGGGAGCTTGTCTCCAGTCTCCCCAGCCCAGACGTCCCTGGATGGGAGCTTGTCTCCAGTCTCCCCAGCCCAGACGTCCCTGGATGGGAGCTTGTCTCCAGTCTCCCCAGCCCAGACGTCCCTGGATGGGAGCTTGTCTCCAGTCTCCCCAGCCCAGACGTCCCTGGATGGGAGCTTGTCTCCAGTCTCCCCAGCCCAGACGTCCCTGGATGGGAGCTTGTCTCCAGTCTCCCCAGCCTAGACGTCCCTGGATGGGAGCTTGTCTCCAGTCTCCCCAGCCTAGATGTCCCTGGATGGGAGCTTGTCTCCAGTCTCCCCAGCCTAGACGTCCCTGGATGGGAGCTTGTCTCCAGTCTCCCCAGCCTAGACGTCCCTGGATGGGAGCTTGTCTCCAGTCTCCCCAGCCTAGACGTCCCTGGATGGGAGCTTGTCTCCAGTCTCCCCAGCCTAGACGTCCCTGGATGGGAGCTTGTCTCCAGTCTCCCCAGCCTAGACGTCCCTGGATGGGAGCTTGTCTCCAGTCTCCCCAGCCTAGATGTCCCTGCTGTGCCAACAGCTCCTGGATGGATTACTCACTTGTCATTAACTGCTACACAGCAAAGAGGGACGGCAGCATTCATCTCAATGTCAGCCTCATTCCACTAGCTGTCCTCCCATCTCTCTCCCTCCTCATCGTCACTTTACCAGAATATCCTCACACAGCCTGTCCCAGCCCAGTGTGCATCTCTTTGGAGAGAGGCAATGCATCACCCGCCGCTTTCCGCAGTATGCAATCAGTCTTCCAATGGGCGTACCTGAACTTTTTCCTCTGGCCCTACCTGTTACAGATGCCTGCCCGACCGCCTGTCTGTATGCTCTTTCCTGGTCTCTCTCTCTCTCTGCTGTTAAGGATATGAAAATACCCATTTAGGAGTGTGAATGTGTATAAAGCAGAGTCCATAGAAACTGTGTTGAATTTTTAATACATGTTGAATGGATAGAACAACAGGAAACCACATTGAAACACACAACAAAGACACAACCCAAGCAGCGATGTCTGTGCCCCCCGAGTGCCATGGCTTTTCCCCATTCCCAGGGTTGTCAGGCAGCCTAGTGCCCCAGGCCCGAGGCTGGGAGGAGAGGCGGGCACAAGGGGGACGTGAGGAGGTGGGGGCAGGGCCAGAGGGTGGGCAAGGGTTGGGCAGCGATGACAAAGAGGGGGTGGGGTGGGGGTGGGGATTCGGGGGCAGGAGAGCTCATTATAAAGTCAGGTGATTAGCAGGTTGGACGAGAAAGACAACAGATGAACAGAGGACAAGGAAGAATAACAGATGAACAGAGGACAAGGAAGAATAACAGATGAACAGAGGACAAGGAAGAACAACAGATGAACAGAGGACAAGGAAGAATAACAGATAACAGATGAACAGAGGACAAGACAAGGAACAAGAAGAATAACAGATGAACAGGGGACAAGGAAGAATAACAGATGAACAGAGGACAAGGAAGAATAACAGATGAACAGGGGACAAGGAAGAATAACAGATGAACAGGGGACAAGGAAGAATAACAGATGAATAACAGATGAACAGGGGACAAGGAAGAATAACAGATGAACAGGGGACAAGGAAGAATAACAGATGAACAGAGGACAAGGAAGAATAACAGATGAACAGAGGACAAGGAAGAATAACAGATGAACAGGGGACAAGGAAGAATAACAGATGAATAACAGATGAACAGAGGACAAGGAAGAATAACAGATGAACAGGGGACAAGGAAGAACAACAGATGAACAGGGGACAAGGAAGAATAACAGATGAACAGGGGACAAGGAAGAATAACAGATGAACAGGGGACAAGGAAGAATAACAGATGAAGGGGACAGGGAACAACAGATGAACAGGGGACAAGGAAGAATAACAGATGAACAGAGGACAGGAAGAATGAACAGGGGACAAGGAAGAATAACAGATGAACAGAATAACAGATGAATAACAGATGAACAGGGGACAAGGAAGAATAACAGATGAACAGAGGACAAGGAAGAATAACAGATGAATAACAGATGAACAGGGGACAAGGAAGAATAACAGATGAACAGAGGACAAGGAAGAATAACAGATGAACAGAGGACAAGGAAGAATAACAGATGAACAGGGGACAAGGAAGAATAACAGATGAATAACAGATGAACAGGGGACAAGGAAGAATAACAGATGAACAGGGGACAAGGAAGAATAACAGATGAACAGGGGACAAGGAAGAATAACAGATGAATAACAGATGAACAGAGGACAAGGAAGAATAACAGATGAATAACAGATGAACAGAGGACAAGGAAGAATAACAGATGAACAGAGGACAAGGAAGAATAACAGATGAACAGAGGACAAGGAAGAATAACAGATGAACAGAGGACAAGGAAGAATAACAGATGAACAGAGGACAAGGAAGAATAACAAACAGAACAACAGATGAACAGAGGACAAGGAAGAATAACAGATGAACAGAGGACAAGGAAGAATAACAGATGAACAGGGGACAAGGAAGAATAACAGATGAACAGAGGACAAGGAAGAATAACAGATGAACAGAGGACAAGGAAGAATAACAGATGAACAGAGGACAAGGAAGAATAACAGATGAACAGAGGACAAGGAAGAATAACAGATGAACAGGGGACAAGGAAGAATAACAGATGAACAGAGGACAAGGAAGAATAACAGATGAACAGAGGACAAGGAAGAATAACAGATGAACAGAGGACAAGGAAGAATAACAGATGAACAGGGGACAAGGAAGAATAACAGATGAATAACAGATGAACAGGGGACAAGGAAGAACAACAGATGAACAGAGGACAAGGAAGAATAACAGATGAACAGGGGACAAGGAAGAATAACAGATGAACAGAGGACAAGGAAGAATAACAGATGAACAGATGACAAGGAAGAATAACAGATGAACAGGGGACAAGGAAGAATAACAGATGAACAGATGAACAGGGGACAAGGAAGAATAACAGATGAACAGAGGACAAGGAAGAATAACAGATGAACAGAGGACAGGAAGGATGAACAAGGAAGAAAGAACAACAGATGAACAGAGGACAAGGAAGAATAACAGATGAACAGGGGACAAGGAAGAATAACAGATGAACAGGGGACAAGGAAGAATAACAGATGAACAGGGGACAAGGAAGAATAACAGATGAACAGGGGACAAGGAAGAATAACAGATGAACAGGGGGACAAGGAAGAACAACAGATGAACAGAGGACAAGGAAGAATAACAGATGAACAGGGGACAAGGAAGAATAACAGATGAGAATAACAGATGAACAGAGGACAAGGAAGAATAACAGATGAACAGAGGACAAGGAAGAATAACAGATGAAGAACAGAGGACAAGGAAGAATAACAGATGAACAGAGGACAAGGAAGAATAACAGATGAACAGGGGACAAGGAAGAATAACAGATGAACAGAACAAGGAAGAATGAACAGATGAACAGACAAGGAAGAATAACAGATGAACAGAGGACAAGGAAGAATAACAGATGAACAGAGGGACAAGGAAGAATAACAGATGAACAGATGAACAGACAAGGAAGAATAACAGATGAACAGAGGACAAGGAAGAATAACAGATGAACAGGGACAGAAGAACAGATGGACAAGGAAGAATAACAGATGAACAGGGACAAGGAAGAATAACAGATGAACAGAGGACAAGGAAGAATAACAGATGAACAGATGAACAGACAAGGAAGAATAACAGATGAACAGAGGACAAGGAAGAATAACAGATGAAGGGGACAAGGAAGAATAACAGATGAACAGAGGACAAGGAAGAATAACAGATGAACAGAGGACAAGGAAGAATAACAGAAGAATAACAGATGAACAGAGGACAAGGAAGAATAACAGATGAACAGAGGACAAGGAAGAATAACAGATAACAGATGATGAACAGAGGACAAGGAAGAATAACAGATGAACAGAGAACAGAGGACAAGGAAGAATAACAGAACAGAACAGAGGACAAGGAAGAATAACAGATGAACAGAGGACAAGGAAGAATAACAGATGAACAGAGGACAAGGAAGAATAACAGATGAACAGATGAACAACAGATGAACAGACAGATGAACAGGAAAGAATAACAGATGAACAGAGGACAAGGAAGAATAACAGATGAACAGAGGACAAGGAAGAATAACAGATGAACAGGGACAAGGAAGAATAACAGATGAACAGGGGACAAGGAAGAATAACAGATGAACAGAGGACAAGGAAGAATAACAGATGAATAACAGATGAACAGAGGAAGAAGAATAACAGATGAACAGAGGACAAGGAAGAATAACAGATGAACAGGGGACAAGGAAGAATAACAGATGAACAGAGGACAAGGAAGAATAACAGATGAACAGACAGAATAACAGATGAACAGAGGACAAGGAAGAATAACAGATGAACAGAGGACAAGGAAGAATAACAGATGAACAGGGACAAGGAAGAATAACAGATGAACAGGGGACAAGGAAGAATAACAGATGAACAGGGGACAAGGAAGAATAACAGATGAACAGGGGACAAGGAAGAATAACAGATGAACAGGGGACAAGGAAGAACAGGGGACAAGGAATAACAGATGAATAACAGATGAACAGAGGACAAGGAAGAATAACAGATGAACAGGGGACAAGGAAGAACAACAGATGAACAGGGGACAAGGAAGAATAACAGATGAACAGGGGACAAGGAAGAACAACAGATGAACAGGGGACAAGGAAGAATAACAGATGAACAGGAAGAATAACAGATGAACAGGGACAAGGAAGAACAGGGGACAAGATGAACAGAACAAGGAAGAATAACAGATGAACAGAGGACAAGGAAGAACAACAGATGAACAGGGGACAAGGAAGAATAACAGATGAACAGGGACAAGGAAGAATAACAGATGAACAGAGGACAAGGAAGAATAACAGATGAACAGGGGACAAGGAAGAATAACAGATGAACAGAGGACAAGGAAGAATAACAGATGAACAGAGGACAAGGAAGAATAACAGATGAACAGTGAACAGAGGACAAGGAAGAATAACAGATGAACAGAGGACAAGGAAGAATAACAGATGAACAGAGGACAAGGAAGAATAACAGATGAACAGAGGACAAGGAAGAATAACAGATGAACAGAGGACAAGGAAGAATAACAGATGAACAGAGGACAAGGAAGAATAACAGATGAACAGAGGACAAGGAAGAATAACAGATGAACAGAGGACAAGGAAGAATAACAGATGAACAGGGACAAGGAAGAATAACAGATGAACAGAGGACAAGGAAGAATAACAGATGAACAGAGGACAAGGAAGAATAACAGATGAACAGGGACAAGGAAGAATAACATGAACAGAGGAAGAATAACAGATGAACAGGGGACAAGGAAAGAATAACAGATGAACAGAGGACAAGGAAGAATAACAGATGAACAGAGGGACAAGGAAGAATAACAGATGAACAGAGGACAAGGAAGAATAACAGATGAACAGAACAAGAAGAATAACAGATGAACAGAGGACAAGGAAGAATAACAGATGAACAGAGGACAAGGAAGAATAACAGATGAACAGAGGACAAGGAAGAAAACAGATGAACAACAAGGAAGAATAACAGATGAACAGAGGACAAGGAAGAATAACAGATGAACAGAGGGACAAGGAAGAATAACAGATGAACAGAACAGATGAACAGAGGACAAGGAAGAACAACAGATGAACAGATGGACAAGGAAGAATAACAGATGAACAGGGGACAAGGAAGAATAACAGAGATGAACACAGAAGAAGAATAACAGATGAACAGAGGACAAGGAAGAATAACAGAATATACAGATGACAGATGAACAGGGGACAAGGAAGAACAACAGATGAACAGGGGACAAGGAAGAATAACAGATGAACAGATGGGGACAAGGAAGAATAACAGATGAACAGAGGACAAGGAAGAATAACAGATGATGACAGAGGACAAGGAAGAATAACAGATGAACAGAGGACAAGGAAGAATAACAGATGAACAGATGACAAGGAAGAATAACAGATGAACAGGGACAAGGAAGAATAACAGATGAACAGGACAAGGAAGAATAACAGATGAACAGAGGACAAGGAAGAATAACAGATGAACAGGGACAAGGAAGAATAACAGATGAACAGGGGACAAGGAAGAATAACAGATGGAAGAATAACAGATGAAACAGAGGACAAGGAAGAATAACAGATGAACAGAGGACAAGGAAGAATAACAGATGAACAGAGGACAAGGAAGAATAACAGATGAACAGAGGACAAGGAAGAATAACAGATGAACAGAGGACAAGGAAGAATAACAGATGAACAGGGACAAGGAAGAATAACAGAACAGGGACAAGGAAGAACAGGGGACAAGGAAGAATAACAGATGAACAGGGGACAAGGAAGAATAACAGATGAACAGGGACAAGGAAGAACAGATGAACAGAGGACACAGATGAACAGGGGACAAGGAAGAATAACAGATGAACAGGGACAAGGAAGAATAACAGATGAACAGAAGAATAACAGATGAACAGGGGACAAGGAAGAATAACAGATGAATAACAGAGGAAGGAAGAATAACAGATGAACAGGGGACAAGGAAGAATAACAGATGAACAGGGGACAAGGAAGAATAACAGATGAACAGGGACAAGGAAGAATAACAGATGAACAGAGGACAAGGAAGAATAACAGATGAACAGGGGACAAGGAAGAACAACAGATGAATAAAGGAAGAATAGATGAACAGAGGACAAGGAAGAATAACAGATGAAGGGGACAAGGATGAACAACAAGGAAGAACAGATGAACAGGACAAGGAAGAATAACAGATGAACAGGGGACAAGGAAGAATAACAGATGAACAGGGGACAAGGAAGAATAACAGATGAACAGGGGACAAGGAAGAATAACAGATGAAGGACAAGGAAGAATAACAGATGAACAGAGGACAAGGAAAAAGATGAACAGAGGACAAGGAAGAACAACAGATGAACAGGGGACAAGGAAGAATAACAGATGAACAGAGGACAAGGAAGAATAACAGATGAACAGAGGACAAGGAAGAATAACAGATGAAAGGAAGAATAACACAGATGAACAGAGGACAAGGAAGAATAACAGATGAACAGAGGACAAGGAAGAATAACAGATGAACAGAGGGACAAGGAAGAATAACAGATGAACAGGGACAAGGAAGAATAACAGATGAACAGAGGACAAGGAAGAATAACAGATGAACAGAGGACAAGGAAGAATAACAGATGAACAGAGGACAAGGAAGAATAACAGATGAACAGAGGACAAGGAAGAATAACAGATGAACAGAGGACAAGGAAGAATAACAGATGAACAGACAAGGAAGAATAACAGATGAACAGAGGAGGAAGAATAACAGATGAACAGAGGACAAGGAAGAATAACAGATGAACAGAGGACAAGGAAGAATAACAGATGAACAGGGACAAGGAAGAATAACAGATGAACAGGGACAAGGAAGAATAACAGATGAACAGGGGACAAGGAAGAATAACAGATGAACAGAGGACAAGGAAGAATAACAGATGAACAGGGGACAAGGAAGAATAACAGATGAACAAGGACAGAAATAACAGATGAACAGAGGACAAGGAAGAATAACAGATGAACAGAGGACAAGGAAGAATAACAGATGAACAGAGGACAAGGAAGAATAACAGATGAACAGAGGACAAGGAAGAATAACAGATGAACAGAGGACAAGGAAGAATAACAGATGAACAGAGGACAAGGAAGAATAACAGATGAACAGAGGACAAGGAAGAATAACAGATGAACAGAGGACAAGGAAGAATAACAGATGAACAGAGGACAAGGAAGAATAACAGATGAACAGAGGACAAGGAAGAATAACAGATGAACAGAGGACAAGGAAGAATAACAGATGAACAGGGGACAAGGAAGAATAACAGATGAACAGGGGACAAGGAAGAATAACAGATGAACAGAGGACAAGGAAGAATAACAGATGAACAGAGGACAAGGAAGAATAACAGATGAACAGAGGACAAGGAAGAATAACAGATGAACAGGGGACAAGGAAGAATAACAGATGAACAGAGGACAAGGAAGAATAACAGATGAACAGGGGACAAGGAAGAACAACAGATGAACAGAGGACAAGGAAGAATAACAGATGAACAGAGGACAAGGAAGAATAACAGATGAACAGAGGACAAGGAAGAATAACAGATGAACAGGGGACAAGGAAGAATAACAGATGAACAGAGGACAAGGAAGAATAACAGATGAACAGAGGACAAGGAAGAATAACAGATGAACAGAGGACAAGGAAGAATAACAGATGAACAGAGGACAAGGAAGAATAACAGATGAACAGAGGACAAGGAAGAATAACAGATGAACAGAGGACAAGGAAGAATAACAGATGAACAGAGGACAAGGAAGAATAACAGATGAACAGAGGACAAGGGACAAGAAAGAAAAGAGGGAGAACGGTACAAAGAAAGATGTGTGTATAATGTGTGTCGGGGGGGGGGGGAGTAGAGGGGTGTTGAAAGGGGTACTGTTTACCGTCTCATCTCCCCGGCCCTGCACACAGTCTCACTTCAAACAAAGCTACTGGCAGAGGAGAGAAAAGACAGGCTGCCGCCACTGTCGCTTTTCCTGCATGAAAGAAGGACAGCAGCAGTAGTCTGGAGACGACACAGAGACACAGAGCCACAGAGCCCTGGCTGGGATACTTGGCTGGCGCTGTGGCCAGGTGGTCGGGGCACACTGGCAAAGAGACTGGCAGAACGCCCTACCCAGATGGCTCCCCGGGCCCTTCTTTTTATAAGGTTCTCTCTCTCTCTCTCTCTCTCTCTCTCTCTCTCTCTCTCTCTCTCTCTCTCTCTCTCTCTCTCTCTCTCTCTCTCTCTCTCTCTCTCTCTCTCTCTCTCTCTCTTCGTCTAGTCTCTCTCCCTCTGTCCGTCTCTCTTCCCTCTCACACCCAGACATATGCCCTTCAGAGAAAAAAAAGAAATCCCTGTCCTTGTGATTGAATCAATGATTGAGATTTGCTCCTGGGGTAATGGGTGGCGGGCTGTGTTTTTTGGCTTACATTTGGGGGGCACGACGAGCCTGGGTCCTCCCTGAGATGGGCATGCGCAGACTGGCGGGCATGGGGGATTGCCATGGTCAGTACCATGGTCAGTTCCAGTACCATGGTCAGTACCATGGTCAGCGTCAGTGCCATGGTCATTGTCAGTACCATGGTCAGTACCATGGTCAGTTCCAGTACCATGGTCAGTACCATGGTCAGTTCCAGTACCATGGTCAGTACCATGGTCAGTTCCAGTACCATGGTCAGTTCCAGTACCATGGTCAGTTCCAGTTCCAATGGTCAGTACCATGGTCAGTACCATGGTCAGTACCATGGTCAGTGTCAGTACCATGGTCAGCATCAGTACCATGGTCAGTGTCAGTACCATGGTCAGTTCCAGTACCATTGTCAGTTCCAGTACCATGGTCAGTACAATGGTCAGTTCCAGTACCATGGTCAGTACCACGGTCAGTACCATGGTCAGTTCCAGTCCCATGGTCAGTACCATGTTCAGTACCATGGTCAGTACCATGGGCAGTTCCAGTACCATGGTCAGTTCCAGTACCATGGTCAGTTCCAGTACCATGGTCAGCTCCATGGTCAGTTCCAGTACCATGGTCAGTACCATGGTCAGTACCATGGTCAGTGTCAGTACCATGGTCAGTTCCAGTAACATGGTCAGTGTCAGTACCATGGTCAGTTCCAGTACCAGGGTCAGTACCATGGTCAGTACCATGGTCAGTGTCAGTACCATGGTCAGCATCAGTACCATGGTCAGTGTCAGTACCATGGTCAGTGCCAATACCATGGTCAGTGCCAATACCATGGTCAGTGTCAGTACCATTGTCAGTACCATGGTCAGTACCAGTACCATGGTCAGTACCATGGTCAGTGTCAGTACCATGGCCAGTGTCAGTACCATGGTCAGTAACAGTACCATGGTCAGTGTCAGTACCATGGTCAGTACCAGTACCATGGTCAGTACCATGGTCAGTGTCAGTACCATGGCCAGTGTCAGTACCATGGTCAGTAACAGTACCATGGTCAGTAACAGTACCATGGTCAGTGTCAGTACCATGGTCAGTACCATGGTCAGTGTCAGTACCATGGTCAGTACCATGGTCAGTACCATGGTCAGTGTCAGTACCATGGTCAGTGTCAGTACCATGGGCAGTGCCAGTACCATGGGCAGTGCCAGTACCATGGTCAGTAACATGGTCAGTGTCAGTACCATGGTCAGTAACATGGTCAGTACCATGGTCAGTGTCAGTACCATGGTCAGTACCATGGTCAGTGCCAATAGCATAATTTCAATGTGCAGGGATACTGGAGTGGATGATATAGTGTCCTACTGTCCTATAATAAACAGTGTTTCTAATCTGCAGCACCATATAGCTATTGAGTGGTAGAAACCAGCAGAGAAGGACTGGGTTGTGGATTCTCTGCTACTGTGCTCTGGGATGTGAATTCTCTGCTACTGTGCTCTGGGATGTGAATTCTCTGCTACTGTGCTCTGGGATGTGAATTCTCTGCTACTGTGCTCTGGGATGTGAATTATCTGATACTGTGCTCTGGGATGTGGATTCTCTGCTACTGTGCTCTGGGTTGTGGGGGCCTGCAGTGGGCTTCTGTGGCTGTGTGAAACGCTCCCCGAACATATGGAGGAGGATCCGCCAAGCCCTGCTTCACAGCTGTCTGCTCTGCACCACACCTCCCTTCTCATGCACTGCTGGCTGCAGACACACACACACACACACACACACACACACACACACACACACACACACACACACACACACACACACACACACACACACACACACACACACACACACACACACACACACACACACACACACACACACACACACACACACACACACGCAACTGTACATGAAAACAAACCAATAAATACACACACACACAACCAAACCTAGACACACACAAGCACACACACACACAAACAAACCTAGACAGACACACACAACCAAACCTAGACACACACAAGCACACACACACACACACACACACACACACACACACCAGTGACTATGCATGGAGAAACCTCACCCTCCAGACTGTGTAAGGTCATGGCCTCACACTCATGCATACATTAGTGGTAAAATGTAAAAATGCTATAAAAGGCTTGCAGAACCACAACAAAGCACCTATATCGGCAGCACTTCACATTAAACTTCCTGAAACGCTGCCAAATATGCCTCAGAAAGAAAAAAATGTTTTGCTTCATACCAAAATTAGACAGACTTTGTGTGTGTGTGTGTGTGTGTGTGTGTGTGTGTGTGTGTGTGTGTGTGTGTGTGTGTGTGTGTGTGTGTGTGTGTGTGTGTGTGTGTGTGTGTGTGTGTGTGTGTGTGTGTGTGTGTGTGTGTGTGTGTGTGTGTGTGTGTGTGTGTGTGTGTGTGTGTGTACTCTCGTTCGGTTGCCTTGAAAAATACTGCATGTTAGGTTAAGCTAACGACAGTTAAACTAACGTCGTTGAGAGCTCTCTCTCGATCCACCCTGTTATGCAGTAAAACAACATACAGGAAGTGTATACAGTATCACACTCACTGATGAAGGATTCATACGGACGAAACGTCTAAGTATGCAGTTGTTTTGAATCCTACTTGTGGATATGTCAACATAAAGGCATTTATATTCTGACTTATCGGAATGACCTTATATTTCCTTATACTACCTTAACACAGAATAAGCAGCTCCAGACTTAGAGTTAACCAAGGCCTTCCAAGTCCCTGCCCCCTTCTATCCCTCCCCAAAGCTGTCCCACCTCAGCCCAGTTCAGCCCAGTCGGTTCAGTGGAGAGCCCCCTGAGGTACTCTACATTGTGCCATTATTACACAATCATTATCTACTTTTAGAGAGGACAGCAGAATTACGCTATGCTGTGAAAGGGCCCCTTTCTTATGGTGATCAGGGCCCGCAAAACATTACCCACACGCCATGCCGGCCCAGAATGCATCACACCACAACCAATTATGGCCCAGTTATGATTGGAGCGATTCACAACACATGTAATAGTAGGGAGTGGAAGGCCGGTGTGTGTTAATGAGGAGAGAAAGTGATGAGGGAGAGAGGAAAATGGGGGAAAGAAAGAGGAGGTGGGAGAGGGAGGGGTCAAGCTGGATCCTATACACTTGAGGGGGGCCCCCTCCTGTCCTCCTCCTGCCTGTCCCCCTCCCTGTGATTGACCCAGAGCTACTCCATGGTGTGAATAGATGGACGGGGTCTTTCAGCCCTCTCACAATGTTTGGACATTTTCCTTTGTCCACTACACTTATCCCTCTTTCAGCCGGCCTCCATATAATATCCCTTACAGCAGGCGCCTTGTGAATGGAGATAATCTCCTCCACACTTCCACACACAGTCTACAGGCAGGATGTACAGTAGAGTAGGGGGAATGGGAGGCCGAGTGATGCCTGCCCCGTTTCAACCTCTCTCTTTGTCTCTCTGTAGCCTATGACCACGAACAGACATCATGGTTTGCTCCCGAGTGGCGCAGTGGTCTAAGGCACTGCACCTCAGTTCTAGAGGTGTCACTACAGACTCTGGTTCAATTCCAGGCTGTGTCACAACCAGCCATGATTGGGAGAGAGGAAGGAACATTATGGATTTAATTTATTTATTGTGTCAAACATATTAAGATGCGAGACCGATGTACCTCTTGAAAAAAATGTCATCGCTTTCGCGTTTTTCTTCTGATGACTTATTTATCATTTATTTAAGGAAATAGGGTGGCGCACAATTGGCCGAGCGTCGTCCGGGTTAGGGTTTGGCCGGGGTAGATACGAATTTGTTCTTAACTGACTTGCCTAGTTAAATCAAAAATTAAATAAAAAAATAAAAACAATAAAATGGGACCCCATACTTGGTTCGCTTTCGGTAAAGTCGACGTAAGAATTTAGAAGAGCGTCTCCTTAGAAATGGATGGATGCTTATTAAGGCGTTAGACAAGTGTTTCATTCAGATTTGAAAGTCTGATGACGGGGGTTAGGGTTGGAGGTGGAGGTTCAGGGGGTCAATCTGGTCTTGGGGAGGTGAGAGGTTGTACATTAGAAAAGAAGGAACCAGCCTAAGGTAGGCATGGCTGGCCACAGAATGTATCTAGAGCAGGACACATTGATAATGCACAGATGACGTACCTCTGCTGTGTATAGATCGTAATGGGAGATGCTGTAAATCATTTCAACAATCAATCGTCATAAAAAAAATGAATTGTGGACAAAAGACATAAAATATTGATCGATGGGGGCGTTTGTTGAGGAAGGTCTCCACTTGTTTAGAAAATGACTAATGTCCTTTTGATAACAGACTGTATTGGTTTTGTGTCTTTTTCCCACTATTTGCTCCTTGGTGCACCAGAAGAACCCCAATTACTCAAATCTTGTCTAAGAAACACCATCTTTCATTGTGATCATTTTCACTTCTGTGAAATCCTCTCATTACCCACCCATCTCTCTGAGGTTTCAATGTGGCACTGTCTCCTCGTTCAGAACAAAAAGCACAGAACATCGCCAGTTGGGTCTGAAGTTTCCCGGCTGCGGCAACAAACAGGGTGGAGAGAAATCACATTCGGGTGGTAAAGTGGAACCACATCAAACAAGAAAGATGTTAATCCTGTCTAAATTGAGAACGCTAGCTGATGTCCTCTTTTCTATTAATAGTTGAGTTAGAGAGGAAGGAACATGACGGATTTCATTTATTTATTGTGTCAAGCGTATCAAGACACGAGATCGATGTCCCTCTTGAAAAAAATGTAATCGCTCTTGCGTTTTTCATCTGATAACTTATTTATTTATGGAAATGTAGCTTTTCAGCCACCATCCAGCCTCCTCATTCACAATTAAGGTGGTGTGTGACATGAACCAGTATATAATGTCTGATTTTGTTTGTCTAATGGTGTAATTAGCTGTAGTATTATATGTAGCAGTAGGAAAATAAATAAACATATCACTAACAATCCTCTGTGTTTCTAGAGGCAGGTGGCCTAGTGGTTAGTGGCCAGTACCCCAAAGGTTGCTGGTTCAAATACCTGAGCAGTCAAAGTAAAGCATATGTTTTTACATGATTAATTACAATAAACACACGGGGTAACATTAAAGTATTAGAGCATGAATGACAAACAATACAGCATCAAGACACTATGTAACATGTATCAGTCGTTCCGCAACAGAGCCATCCTTATGTGTGAGGGTGCGTGTGCATTATAGTGATATAAAATATATGTCATAGTTTCCTTTTTCATGATCACAATCTTGTGAAACCCGAACCCTTCAAGATCCCCCGACAGTTCCCCAATAGCTGTCCCTCAACCATTCGAGACCCCTTCCATAGTCCCCCCCCCCACCCCAAACAAAAATATAAAATTAATTCCATTCCCCACCCGCAAGAACCCCCCAATACACCATCAACCAAGAGAATGAACTAAAGAGAAAAAAGGAAAAGACAGAAGAAAACAGCAAACAACAATGACAAACAATTATAAAACAAAAAAATACATTTAAAACAAAGGACATCAAGGACAACTGAAATCATTACAGCAATGCCAACTTTATATGTTTGTGTACATGTCTGGCACTATTACGTGTATGTGTGTGTTGTTGTATGTGTTTATTTGAATGAGTGTGTGTATATGCATGTGTACAAACACCTGCACGGCATCAGCCTCAGGCAAACTGGCATTAGTTGTAAAAACACTGCCACTTAGTGTCATTCAAATGTACAGTGCCTTGCGAAAGTATTCGGCCCCCTTGAACTTTGCGAACTTTTGCTACATGTCAGGCTTCAAACATAAAGATATAAAACTGTATTTTTTTGTGAATAATCAACAACAAGTGGAACACAATCATGAAGTGGAACGACATTTATTGGATATTTCAAACTTTTTTAACAAATCAAAAATGGAAAAATTGGGCATGCAAAATTATTCAGCCCCCTTAAGTTAATACTTTGTAGCGCCACCTTTTGCTGCGATTACAGTTGTAAGTCGCTTGGGGTATGTCGCTATCAGTTTTGCACATCGAGAGACTGAAATTTTTTCCCATTCCCCCTTACAAAACTGCTCGAGCTCAGTGAGGTTGGATGGAGAGCATTTGTGAACAGCAGTTTTCAGTTCTTTCCACAGATTCTCGATTGGATTCAGGTCTGGACTTTGACTTGGCCATTCTAACACCTGGATATGTTTATTTTTGAACCATTCCATTGTAGATTTTGCTTTATGTTTTGGATCATTGTCTTGTTGGAAGACAAATCTCCGTCCCAGTCTCAGGTCTTTTGCAGACTCCATCAGGTTTTCTTCCAGAATGATCCTGTATTTGGCTCCATCCATCTTCCCATCAATTTTAACCATCTTCCCTGTCCCTGCTGAAGAAAAGCAGGCCCAAACCATGATGTTGCCACCACCATGTTTGACAGTGGGGATGATGTGTTCAGGGTGATGAGTTGTGTTGCTTTTACGCCAACATAACGTTTTGCATTGTTACCAAAAAGTTCAATTTTGGTTTCATCTGACCAGAGCACCTTCTTCCACCTGTTTGGTGTGTCTCCCAGGTGGCTTGTGGCAAACTTTAAACAACACTTTTTCTGGATATATTTAAGAAATAGCTTTCTTCTTGCCACTCTTCCATAAAGGCCAGATTGTTGTCCTATGGACAGAGTCTCCCACCTCAGCTGTAGATCTCTGCAGTTCATCCAGAGTGATCATGGACCTCTTGGCTGCATCTCTGATCAGTCTTCTCCTTGTATGAGCTGAAAGTTTAGAGGGACGGCCAGGTCTTGGTAGATTTGCAGTGGTCTGATACTCCTTCCATTTCAATATTATCGCTTGCACAGTGCTCCTTGGGATGTTTAAAGCTTGGGAAATCTTTTTGTATCCAAATCCGGCTTTAAACTTCTTCACAACAGTATCTCGGACCTGCCTGGTGTGTTCCTTGTTCTTCATGATGCTCTCTGCGCTTTTAACGGATCACAGTGCAGGTGCATTTATACGGAGACTTGATTACACACAGGTTGATTGTATTTATCATCATTAGTCATTTAGGTCAACATTGGATCATTCAGAGATCCTCACTGAACTTCTGGAGAGAGTTTGCTGCACTGAAAGTAAAGGGGCTGAATAATTTTGCACACCCAATTTTTTTTTCTTCACAAAAAAATACAGTTTTATATCTTTATGTTTGAAGCCTGAAATGTGGCAAAAGGTCGCAAAGTTCAAGGGGGCCGAATACTTTCGCAAGGCACTGTACTTTTATTATGTTTAATTTGGAATTTTTTCCCCCTTTATCTTCTGACCATCATTCTCTTTCTCACACAGTAACTCCACTCCCACTTGTCTCCAATTCCACATCCCAACCCTCAGCTTCCCTCAGCCCATCCCAACCCTCAGCTTCCCTCAGCCCATCCCAACCCTCAGCTTCCCTCAGCCCATCCCAACCCTCAGCTTCCCTCAGCCCATCCCAACCCTCAGCTTCCCTCAGCCCAACCCAACCCTCAGCTTCCCTCAGCCCATCCCAACCCTCAGCTTCCCTCAGCCCATCCCAACCCTCAGCTTCCCTCAGCCCATCCCAACCCTCAGCTTCCCTCAGCCCATCTCAACCCTCAGCTTCCCTCAGCCCATCCCAACCCTCAGCTTCCCTCAGCCCAACCCAACCCTCAGCTTCCCTCAGCCCATCCCAACCCTCAGCTTCCCTCAGCCCATCCCAACCCTCAGCTTCCCTCAGCCCATCCCAACCCTCAGCTTCCCTCAGCCCATCCCATCTATCTCTGCTGGCCACCCACTTCGTGTTTCTACGCAACACATATCTTTCAACTATGCTATGATGTTTAACGTACAATTTCAATCTATCTAATCGAATGGAATTGACTGACCCGGTCTCTCCAGATCTCTACTATTTCTAGGGTCAATTTTAGATCAATGCTATGCATTTTCAGCCATTCCTGAACCTGAGAGCAGAAACAGGTGTATTGGTGTATTGATTCTGTATCCTCACAACAAAATCTGCAGAGCTTCGATGATTTTATGCCCCAAATATTCAACATTTTGTTTGTGGCAAGAATTCAATATAATAAGTTTAGCTGAAAGGCACAAAGTCTTGAACCTTGCGTTGTTTTGTATATCAACTCATACACCCTGTACCATGGAATCGGTACATCAAAAATCTCTTCCCAACTATTTTCCAATCTGTATGGCACAGCAGTCAACATCCTGGTCCTCAAATGAAACTGGTATTCTTTCCTATTTATGCTATTTTTATTCCTCCTCCAGTTTTGATCCTTTATATTGGACAGACAGACCAGTTCTCTACCTCCTCCCGCTGCCACCCACCTCCTCCATTTTTGGGGCAATGCTGTAATCAATTGGTTGAGCCTGTAAAACAAGACATATCACTGGTGTATGTGACAAAATACATCTTGTTTTTTTATACTGTGTTTTATTCATTTATATCTAATGTCCAGCATATTACTGTGGACACCAAATAACTGTCCAGGGGTGAAGGGGCCAGAGACTGGTCCTGGGCATACATTCACCTGGCTCTCTAAAATTGATCCTTGGTGCTAGCAGGGGACTCTATTAAATCACCCTCACCCAAATGGAGGTACAGTACACTTTCTCTTGACAACAGGTCCCATGGACCACAGAGACTCAGAGCCACAACTTGTTAGGGGTTAGAGGGTAGAGGGGGGGGGGGCATTTAATCCCACAGCCTTGCATTCATGAGTAGCACTCCAATTTCTACGTTTGAGGCAGAGCCCTAAATGAATTAGAGTTAGGCAGGCTGTTTTGGAGATGTTGCTTCGTCCTAGAGAGAGGTAGAGAGAGAGTAGAGAGACAGAGAGAGAGAGAGAGAGAGAGAGAGAGAGAGAGAGAGAGAGAGAGAGAGAGAGAGAGAGAGAGAGAGAGAGAGAGAGAGAGAGAGAGAGAGAGAGAGAGAGAGAGAGAGAGAGAGAGAGAGAGAGAGAGAGAGAGAGAAAGAGAGAGAGAGAGAGAGAGAGAGAGAGAGAGAGAGAGAGAGAGAGAGAGAGAGCCAGAGAGAGAGAGAGCGAGCGAGCGAGACAGAGAGAGCAGAGAGAGACAGAGAGAGAGAGAGAGAGAGAGCGAGCGAGAGAGACAGAGAGAGACAGAGAGAGAGAGAGAGAGAGAGAGAGAGAGAGAGAGAGAGAGAGAGAGAGAGAGAGAGAGAGAGAGAGAGAGAGAGAGAGAGCGAGACAGAGAGAGCAAGCGAGAGAGACAGAGAGAGCGAGAGAGAGAGAGAGCGAGCGAGAAAGACAGA